>NC_052154.1:3769460-3832645 GCF_902713615.1 Scyliorhinus canicula | reverse complement strand
CCCCCCTTCATTCTCTTCACAGCTCCAGGGTCCCAGGTTCGATTCCCGGCTTGGGTCACTGTCTGTGCGGAGTCTGCACATTCTCCCCGTTTCTGCGTGGGTTTCCTCCGGGTGCTCCGGTTTCCTCCCACAGTCCAAAGATGTGCAGGTTAGGTGGATTGGCCAGGCTAAATTGCCCTTAGTGCCCAAGGAAGGGGTTGGTGGGTTACTGGGATAGGGTGGAGGTGTGGGCTTAAGTAGGGTACTCTTTCACAGGGCTGGTGCAGACTCGATGGGCTGAATGGCCTCCTTCTGCACTGTAAATTCTGTGATCACCGACTCTCCTTTAATCTGATTTCTCAACTCAGAATTTCACAAGAGGTTTCAATGGAGGAAAATAACGGGTTCAACTCTGCTGGCTTTAGGTGCAGTTCAGTCAGTAACCAGCAGGAGGTGCATGAGAGCAATAGGCTGGAGCATCCATAACCACCTTTGTACCATGTGTCTGAATGACCCCCAACAGAATCCGCGTAATCTCCAAAGAACGAAGGGGATTGGATGGATTGGATTGGAGCAAGAATTCTTCTCACAAGATTGCCGGGGCAGTGACTGAAACCAGAAATAAAGGAATTTAATGCAAATCTAAAGCATGTGGGGAGCTAGAATCCGATCTGATAGCACAAAAATGCAGCTGGCACAAGCTTGATGGGCAGAATGGTCTCTGTAGGCTCTCGCGAATAGATGCAGGAACTCAAGTCTGGGATTTCCTCTCTCGATTTCTGCGGTTCTGAGATTAGTTTTAATCACTCAACTTCCCCAGACACCCAACAGACTCAACACAGAGCAGACAGACTAAGCCCCAGATATTCCAAGTCCTTTTCCAGCCGAACCATCTGAATCATGGCAAGTCCAGCCATTTTCAGAGCCTGGGAAGAGGTGCCCAGCGAGTTGGCACAGAATGTAATTGAAACGAAATGGTACTGAAGACAGATTTGGGGACAATCGGGGATTAAATCCTTACAGAGTGGACTGGTGTAATTACAAATGAAGGTTACACATTCGGCTGACAGTGAATAAAATAGAGATGACAATAAAATAAATATTTTCCACATCATCATGAGCCAGATGCAATTGAGATGGTGTCAAAACCACGTTGCCCGCGATTTCCCAGTACTATGGACTATTCTCAAATGAATGAGATTCTGGATCATATTATAGTGCAAGTCAGAACGAGATTGCTCTGGGAGTTACCGTCTCTGAAAGGAAACAGTTACCAAGTCAGACTGTTTCTGATTGTATTCTCAGATTTGGGCAGCATGGTGGCGCAGTGGCTAGCACTGCTGCCTCACGGCGTTGAGAACAGAGTGTAGGTGGATTGGCCAGGCTAAATTGCCCCTTAATTGGAAACATTGTTTTAAATTTAATCACAGAATTAACCACCTTAGCAACAAATAAATAGCTTTACAGTTAACAGTTACAATAGTTCTTAAGTAAAAGAAAAACCCCTGAACTTACTTCCTAAACCTGCCTCTGTATTCCAATTAAGGAAACCAATAAATAAAATAAATATTTCAAATACTATTCATGAATAAAGTTAACAACCAGCTTTCTACTTGCTTTTCTCTGTGCAGAATCCTTGGAGAGCGAACCTTTCAGGATCAAACGGAAACACCTCTGTTCAGTGGAGAGTGGATAGAATCCCTACAGTACATAAGAGGCCATTTGGCCCAGTGTATCTGCACCGATCCTTGGAATGAGCCCATGCCTCCATCCTAGCCCCGTAACCCAGTAACCAACCAACTGTTTGAACATGAAGGGGCAATTTAGCATGGCCAATCCATCTAACTGGCATATCTTTGGACTGTGGGAGGAAATCGGAGTATCCGGAGGAAACCCATGCAGAAATGGGGAGAACATACGAACTCCACAAAGACAGTCACCTGAGGCTGGAATTGAACCCGGGTCCCTGGAGCTGTGAGGCAACAGTGCTAACCACTGTGCCATCGTGCCGCCAAGTTCTAGGAGCAAATGGCTTTTCAGACAGATCTGGGTCTTTCCAGTAACTACATTGTCTGTACCCAAAGCGCAAGGCAGTCTTTTGACTCTTCTTACGGGGTGTCCCTTGACTTGTTTAGCCAGGACCAAACACAGCACCCCTCATAAATTATCTACACTCCATGGATCCTCCAAACGTAAACAATATTCCATTAGTTAGCTATCTGAAAACAAGTGAATGGTTCTCAAGATCTATTAGCAGAACACTTCATCTGAAAATCAAAGATTGCCTCATGTTTATGGCACCTTAGTCTACATCTTAACCCAGGTTTTAAAAACATTACTGCAAAAAATATAAATTATGTCAACTTTGTACATTGATCACATAGCCTCATTCCTTGAGGGGCTTATGTTTACTTTGTTCAGTTTCTTATTTTGTATATATATATTTCAAAAAGCTCTTACTGTTCATTTTTATATTATTTGTTTGCTTACCCTCGTAGTTTATCTTCCCTTGCATTATTTTTTGGTCATCGGTTGTTGGTTTTTAAAACTTTGACCAATCCAAGGCTTGCATTGAATGACTTTAGGATGGGGATAAATCAACCTATGTTAATAAACGCCTGCCATTTCTAATCAACCGACTTTTCTGCTAAACTACTTTCCCAATCCACTCCAACCAACTCTGCCCTCATTTCTTTGCAATTGCCCCTATTTAAGTTTAGCACAGATGTTTCTGAACCAGGTTTCTCACTCTCAAACTGAATGCTAAATTGTGACATGTTATGGTTACTATTTCCTGGGGGATAATTTATTCTGAGATGTTTATTAAACTTGTACTTTCTGACTAGGGAAGAACATGATAATTAAAATCCCTGATCAACATGCTGCCGTTAACTGTCAGCATCGACTACCGTCTGATTCTGGGAGTTAATCACAACTGAGAACATCCTGGAGGTTTCATCTGATTGGTTGCTATGGCTCATGCGTTCACGTTTTCATTGGAGCCTGCAAACAGCAAACCCTTGCCTGAAGGAATTGAAGAGATTACACCGGCTGAGACTTAGTGAGGTTCCAGTGAGCACCACGTTAACCAAGGTTCAGTCCCTGGGGTTGATTGCTACAGCACTGGGATTTCCCTGTCCCGGACCAACATTCCTCCCTCAACCAACTCCACATCAGCTGATGATTCAGCCCATTGTGTTTATGGGATTGTGCCCATGTGTCATTGTATTTTTTTAAATATAAATTTAGAGTACCCAATTATTTTTTCCAATTAAGGGGCAATTTAGCATGGCCAATCCACCTATCCTGCACATCTTTTGGGTTGGGGGGTGAAACACGGGCAGAATGTGCAAATTCCTCACGGACAGTGACCCAGGGCCGGGATTCGAACCCGGGTCCTCAGCGCCGTAGGCAGTAATGCTAACCACTGTGCCACTGAGATGCCCTATTGTGAGTATTTTAACATTTACTCACCGATGGCAGAATTGAATTTTTTTTATCCCTCTGTAGTTTTCCTCGTCAATGTGAAGAGTTTTTTCAGCAGTTAAATTTCAAAGATGAATAAAAGTCTTTTACAGCTTGTAAAGGTTTCAGAATTAAACAAGGGAAGGTTATTAAATTTTATTTGATTCCAAATGAGGGACAATAGGAAAGAAATGAAAAATTTCTATATTTTGGAAAAGTTAAGTTCAAAAGAGTGCTGAGAACAATGGAATTTGAGGTGAAAGAGAAAAAAGGATATGTAAGGAGGCAGGTTGAGTTGATTTGGTGTTGGCTGTTTCTCCTAGAAACAGCTCTGGGTTGGGCAAAGGCGCACTTTGAATCAGCCATCTGGTCAAGCCAGGGCTGTGAAAAGTAGCCTTGATTCTGAAGGTTTCTTGGAACTGAATTTGAATTTGATTTAGTGTCATGTGTACCGAGGTACAATGAAGAGTATTGTTCTGCGTACAGTCCAGACAAATCTTCCATAAATGAAAAAACGTAGAATATATATATAAATACACAATGTAAATACAGAGGCAGAGTCATTGGGTGAAGTATACTCAGTAGAGAAGATGTGTGAAGAGATCAGTTTAGTCCATAAGAGGGTAATTTAGGAGTCTGGTAACAGCGGGGAAGAAGTTGTTTTTGAACCAGTTAATGTTCTCAGACTTTTGTATCTCCTGCCCAATGGAAGAGGTGGAAGAGAGAATAACCCGGGTGGGAGGGGTCTTTGATTATGCTACCCACTTTCCCCAGGCAGCGGGAGGTGTAGACAGGGTCAATGGATGGAAGGCAGTTTCGCGTGATGGACTTTGCTGTGTTCATGGCTCTCTGTAGATTCTTACGGTCTTGGGCCGAGCAGTTGCCATACCAGGTTGTGATGCAGCCCGATAGGATGCTTTCAATGGTGCATCTGTAAAAGTTGGTAAGAGTTAATGTGGACATGCCGAATTTCCTTAGGTTCTTGAGGAGGTGCAGCCACTCTTGTGTTTTCTTGGTCGTAGCTTCAACTTGGGTGGACCAGGATAGATTCTTGGTGATGTGCACACCTAGAAATTTGAAGCTGTCAACCATCTCCACCTCAGCCCCGTTGATGCTGACAGGGGTGTGTACAGTACTTTGCTATCTGAAGTCAATGACCAGCTCTTTAGTTTTGCTGGCATTGAGGGAGAGATTGGTTGCTATGGCTCATGCGTTCACGTTTTCCATTGACCAAATAGGAAGCCTTTTGGGGAAATGTTTTGTAATGCTAATTTTTATTGTGTAATTGTAACAGTGCACTTTATTTTCTGCTCGTTAATTTTCTCAGTAACTTAATTGCAGTGTTTTTAAAATAAATTTAGAGTACCCAATTATTATTTTTTTCCAATTAAGGGGTAATTTAGCGTGGCCAATCCAGCTGCCCTGCACGTCTTTGGGTTGTGGGGGTGAAACCCACGCAGACACGGGGAGAATGTGCAAACTCCACATGGACAGTGACCCAGGGCCGGGATTCGAACCCGGATCTTCGGCGGCGTAGTCCCAGTGCTAACCACTGCACCACATGCTACCCTAACTTCATTGCAGTGTTACTTGTGACACTATTGAAATGAAAAATGAAATGAAAATGAAAATCGCTCATTGTCACGAGTAGGCTTCAAATGAAGTTACTGTGAAAAGCCCCTAGTCGCCACATTCCGGCGCCTGTTCGGGGAGGCTGTTACGGGAATCGAACCGTGCTGCTGGCCTGCTTGGTCTGCTTTAAAAGCCAGCGATTTAGCCTTGTGCTTAAACAGCCTATTATTTTTTTAAAATTTAGAGTACCCAATTCTTTTTTCCAATTAAGGGGCAATTTAGCATGGCCAATCCACCTACCCTGCACATCTTTGGGTTGTGGGGGTGAGATCTATGCAGAGACACAGGGAGAATGTGCAAACCCCACATGGACAGTGACCCAGAACCGGGGTTGAATCCGGGTCCTCAGCGCTGTGTGGCAGCAGTGCCAACCACTGCGCCACCCCTAAGATTATTATTATTTACCTTTTACTTTTAACTTTTAAAATCCCCAAAGTGTTACTGGATGTCTTGCTGCTGATAAAGTTATGGCCTGTAAACCAGGTTTCTCTCTGGCAATTCACATTGGCTGTGATCATTACACATCTCATCAATACATTTTACAAACCAGTTTTCTGCCTTATTCAGGAGTCACGGTCAGCAGTCTGTCCAACCTCCGGTGCCAGGGGGAGTTCCGGTGGCGACCATGAGGGAATAGGTTGCACATTTGGTGCTCCCACTCTGGCTAGACATTCGGACCTTCCCCCCCGACTTTGCGCTTTTAATCGCTGTATTTGAAGAAACAGTGAACAAATGTCTGTGGTCCATATTGGTTTATGGAACAGAGAGCCCAAAGGGATCAAAAGGGAAGAAACAAGAAGTCAGGATCGAGCTGGGTGTTGGCTGCAGGGGTGGACAAGATGGCCGGTGTCCAGACCCCTGGGGCTTCGGCCCAACCATCAACGGAGGGGCTGATGCAGGTCATCCGGGAAGGCTTGGCCAGACAGAAACGGGAATGTCTGGCCCCGATTAAGGAAACGGTGGAGAGGATGGAACGGAGGCTAGATGCCCAGGACAGGGCGATCCAGAAACTGGAGAAGGCGCTAGCTGAACAGGAGGAACACAAGATGGAGGTGGGGATGGCGGTGGGGATGCTGAGGGACCGGCAAAAAAGGCTGCTGGAACAGGTAGAGGATTTGGAGAACAGGTCCCGGAGGCAGAACCTAAGGATTGTCGGCCTCCCGGAGGGGGCTGATCCCGGGGAGTTTGTGACGAACATGTTCCAGAAGCTGCTTGGAGATGGGGCTTTCCCCTGACCGTTGGAGGTGGATCGGGCGTACAGAGCGCTGGCGGGGAAACCGAGGCAGGGAGACCCCCCTCGGGCGATGGTGGTCAGGTTCCACAGGTACCTGGATAAGGAGCATATTCCCCAGTGGGCCAAGCGCACGCGGAGCTGTAAGTGGGACAACAGCATTTTGCGGGTGTACCAAGATCTAAGCGTGGAGGTGGCCAAGAGGAGGGAAAGCTTTAATCAAGTCAAGTCGATCCTGTTCAAGAAGCAGGTTAAGTTCGGTCTGCTGTATCCGGCGCGACTTTGGGTTACGTGAGGACCAACATCATTACCGTGAGTTGCCTGAGGAGGCCGTGGAGTTCGCCAGGAGGAAAGGACTGGTGCCAACTTGGTGCCAACTTGAGAATATTCTGCTCTAAGTTTGAGAAACTTTTTCCTGCTCATTTCAAACGCTGTTTGCACGGATTTATTCGTTTGTTTATTTTCGTTCTTGGCTTTTCTCTTCGATAATTGTGTTTTGTTCAAGAAGGGGAAAGTAGTTTCAAAAATGATTCGATTTCGGTGGGTTTTCTGTGTTGTGAGGGGGTTGGTGGTGGGGATTTTTGACTTTATATTATTTTGAGTGCTATTACTTTGATCTGTATTATGGCGAGAGTTTGGCTTTGTTTTTCTTTATACTGACTTTGGGTGGCGTCTGTTTCTTAAAGAAGGCGGCCGTCGGGGTTGGGTTGATGAGAGCGATGGTTTCGAGCAGCGAGGGGAGGGCAGGTAGGCAACAATAGGTGGGAGACATGCTGGCGCTGGAGCTGCGGGCCACTAGGCTAGCTGGGTGAGCTAGTCTGCGGGAGCACAGTGGGGGGTGTATATACAATCAGATTAGGGATGGGGTTAGGTTACAGAGTGTTGTTGCTGGGGGGTGGACGGGGGGGGGGGGGTTGCTTGGCTGACGAGGGAGGGATTTGATTTTAGAAATGGAGAAGAGGTCGGGGATGGGCGCTGCCTGGAGGCGGGGCTACAGAGGCGCGGGGTAGGGGCTGGGGGCAGGCCCAGGAAAGGGGATGGCTGACCGGCAAGGGGGGGAGGGGGCGCGGTGCCCCCCATCTAGGCTGGTTACGTGGAACGTTAGAGGCTAAATGGGCCGGTGAATAGGGCTAAAGTGTTCGCACATAGAACATAGAACAGTACAGCACAGAACAGGCCCTTCGGCCCTCAATGTTGTGCCGAGCCATGATCACCCTACTCAAACCCACGTATCCACCCCACACCCGTAACCCAACAACCCCCCCTTAACCTTACTTTTATTAGGACACTACAGGCAATTTAGCATAGCCAATCCACCTATCCCGCACATCTTTGGACTGTGGGAGGAAACCGGAGCACCCGGAGGAAACCCACGCACACAGGGGGAGGACGTGCAGACTCCACACAGACAGTGACCCAGCCGGGAATCGAACCTGGGACCCTGGAGCTGTGAAGCATTTATGCTAACCACCATGCTACCCTGCTGCCCCAAATGCTACCCTGCTGCCCCTTAGGGCTTTAAAGGCGGGCGTGATAATGTTGCAGGAGACGCACCTGAAGGTAGCAGACCAGATCAGGTTGAGGAAGAGCTGGGTTAGTCAGGTATTCCACTCAGGGCTAGATGCTAATACCAGGGGAGTCGCGATTCTGGTGAACAAGCGGGTGCAGTTTGAGGTGGGAAATATTGTTTTGGATGGGGGAGGTTGCTACGTTATGGTTAGCGGTAGGCTGGAAGGGAGGAAGGTGGTCTTATAGAACATAGAACAGTACGGCACAGAACAGGCCCTTCGGCCCTCGATGTTGTGCCGAGCAATGATCACCCTACTCAACCCCACGTATCCACCCGATACCCGTAACCCAACAACCCCCCCCCCTTAACCTTACTTTTAAGGACACTACGGGCAATTTAGCATGGCCAATCCACCTAATCCGCACATCTTTGGACTGTGGGAGGAAACCGGAGCACCCGGAGGAAACCCACGCACACACGGGGAGGACGTGCAGACTCCGCACAGACAGTGACCCAGCCGGGAACCGAACCTGGGACCCTGGAGCTGTGAAGCATTTATGCTAACCACCATGCTACCGTGCTTGGTCAACATATATGCGGCAAACTGGGATGATGCGGATTTCATAAAGAGGGTGCTGGGGACGATACCCGACCTGGATTGCCACAAGCTGGTTATGGGAGGGGATTTCAATACAGTTAATGATCCAGGCCTGGACCGATTGTGCTCAAAAACAGGCAGACTGTCGGCAATGGGAAAAGAGCTGAGGGAGTTCATGGCGCAGATGGGGGGGGGGGGGCCGATCCGTGGAGGTTTGGTAGGCCGACAGGGAAGGAGTTTTCCTTCTTCTCGCACGTTCATAGGGTCTACTCCCGGATCGATTTTTTAATACTGAGTAGGGATCTACTGACAGGGGTGGTGGATGCGCAGTATTCGGCAATCACCATTTCCGACCATGCCCCGCATTGGGTTGAGCTTCAGGTGAGTGAAGAGAGTTTCCAGCGCCCGCAGTGGAGGCTGGATGTGGGACTGCTGGCGGACGAAGGGGTGTGCGAGGGTGAGGAAGTGTATACAAAACTACCGGCAGGTCAACGATACGGGGGAAGTCTCAGCAGCGGTGGTGTGGGAGGCGCTCAAGGCAGTGGTGAGAGGGGAGCTGATTTCAATCCGGGCTCACAGGGACAAGACAGACAGGGGAAACGGACCGACTGTTAGCGGAGATCCTGCAGATTGACAGGAGGTATGCGGGGACCCCGAGGGCGGAGCTCTTGAGGGAACGGAGGAGGCTGCAGGTGGAGTTTGGGGCGGTGGCCACGGGTAAGGCAGTGGAGCAGCTCAGAAAGGCGAGGGGTGCGGTATATGAACATGGAGAGAAAGCCAGCAGGATGCTGGCTCAGCAGCACAGTAAAAGGGAGGCGGCTAGGGCAATAGGTAAAGTGGTGGATGGAGGCGGTAACTTGGTAGGGGATGTGGTGGATGTGAACAGAGCTTTCAAGGACTTCTATAGCAAACTTTATAGCTCAGAGCCCCCAGTGGGGCCGGAGGGGATGAAACGCTTCTTAGACGGCCTGACATTCCCAAAAGTGGGAAGGGAGCTAGGAGAAGGGCTGGGCGCCCCAATCAGAGTTGAGGAGATATTACAGGGCTTAAAGGCCATGCAGTCAGGTAAGGCCCCGGGGCCGGATGGGTACCCGGTAGAATTTTATAAAATGTTCTCCGGGATATTGGTGCCGCTGCTGGTCAAGGTTTATAATGAGGCAAAGGACAGAGAGGTGCTGCCCCAGCCGATGTCGCAGGCTACCATCTCCTTGATTTTAAAACGGGACAAGAACCCGGAGTCGTGTGGGTCTTATAGGCCGATCTCCCTTCTTAACGTGGATGCCAAACTGCTGGCAAAGCTTTTGGCCACTAGGATTGAGGATTGTGTGCCGAGTGTTATTAGGGAGGACCAAACAGGGTTCGTTAAAGGTAGGCAACTGGGGGCGAATACAAGAAGATTGCTCAATGTGATCATGATGCCCCCGGAGGGAAAGGAGGTGGAGGTAGTGGTGGCTATGGACTCGGAGACTGCATTTGACCGTGTAGAGTGGAACTACTTATGGGAGGTGCTGGGACGGTTTGGATTTGGGGTGGGTTTCACCGCCTGGGTCAGGCTGTTATATCAGGCCCCGAAGGCAGGTGTGAGGACAAACAGGACGACTTCTGACTATTTCAGACTGTACCGTGGGACGAGACAGGGGTGTCCCCTCTCCCCACTGATGTTTGCGCTGGCTATAGAGCCGCTGGCAATTGCTCTGAGGGCTTCAGGGGGTTGGAAGGGGCTGGTTCGGGGGGGGTGGAGCATAGGGTTTCATTGTATGCAGATGACCTGCTTTTGTACGTATCGGACCCGATGGTGGGAATGGACGGAATCATGGCGACCCTGGGGGAATTCGGCTGGTTTTCGGGGTACAAATTGAATACGACAAAAAGTGAAATGTTTGTAGTTCAGGAGAGGGGCCAAGGGGACCGGCTGAGGGAGCTGCCATTCCGGTTTGTTGGGGACAGTTTCAGGTACCTGGGAATACAGGTGGCGCGGGAATGGGGTGGACTACACAAGCTGAACCTGTCCTGGCTGGTAGATCAAATGCGAGGGGAGTTCTGGAGGTGGGATGCGCCCCCACTGTCGTTAGCTGGGAGTGTTCAGACAGTTAAAATGA
The DNA here is from genome assembly GCF_902713615.1 of Scyliorhinus canicula. NCBI lineage: Eukaryota > Metazoa > Chordata > Chondrichthyes > Carcharhiniformes > Scyliorhinidae > Scyliorhinus > Scyliorhinus canicula. Next base: position 3,822,131 of record NC_052154.1, on the reverse strand, counting down.
CGGTCCTCTCGAGGTTCTTATTTGTGTTCCAGTGTCTCCCCATTTTTATTCCACGTTCCTTTTTTTAAGCGGGTAAGCAAGATCATTCTGGGCTTTGTATGGGCGGGCAAGACCCCGCGAGTACAGAGGGTGATGCTCGAGCAGAACCACGGGGAAGGGGGGCTTGCACTGCCGAATTCCAGCAACTGTTATTGGGCAGCTAACATAGCCATGGTAAGGAAGTGGTTGGTGGGGGGGTCGACTTGGGAGCGGATGGAGGCAGCCGGATGGAGGCACCAGTCTGGGGGCGTTGGTGACGGCGCCTCTGCCGTTCCTGCCGACGCGCTTCTCCACCAGTCCTGTAGTGGTGGCGGCCCTTCGGAACTGGGGACAGTGGAGGAGGCAGGTTGGAGCAACGGGAACATTGGTCTGGTCCCCAATATGTGACAACCATCGGTTTGCTCCGGGGAGGTTGGATGGGGGGGGGGTATCGGGTATGGCGGAGGGTGGGGATTGAGCGGATGGGAGATTTGTTCTTGGAAGAGAGCTTCCCTAGCTTGAGGGCGCTGGAGGACAAGTTTGGGTTGACGAGGGGGAATGAATTCCAGTATATTCAGGTGCGGGACTTTTTGCGCAGGCAGGTGCCATCTTTTCCACTCTTGCCATTAAGGGGGATCCAAGGGCAGCACGGTGGCACAGTGGTTAGCATTGCTGCCTACGGCGCTGAGGATCCGGGTTCGAATCCCGACCCTAGGTCACTGTCCGTGTGGAGTTTGCACATTCTCCCCGTGTCTGCGTGGGTCTTACCCCCACAACCCAAAGATATGCTGGTTAGGTGGATTGGCCACGCTAAATTGCCCCTTAATTGGAAAATTTCATTGGGTACTCCAAATTTTTAAAAAAATTAAGGGGGATCCAAGATAGGGTAGTGTCTGGAGGATGGGTGGGGGAAGGAAGTGTCTCGGATATTTACAAGGAGCTCATGGGGGTGGAGGAGATGCAGACTGAGGAACTGAGGCATAAATGGGAGGAGGGGTTGGGAGGAGAGATTGGGGAAGGCCTGTGGGTGGACGCGCTGAGCAGGGTTAATGGGACTGCAACATGTGCCAGGCTCAGCCTGATTCAGTTTAAGGTTGTCCACCGGACCCACATGACAATGTCCCGGATGAGCTGATTCTTCGGTGTAGAGGACAGGTGTGTAAAGTGTCTGGGAGGATCGGCAGACCATGTCCACATGTTTTGGGCTGGTCCAAAACTTAGGAGATACTGGCAGGGGTTCGAGGACGTCATGTCAAAAGTATTGAACATAAGGATGGCAATGAGTCCGGAGGTGCCGATTTTTGCGGTTTCAGAGGCCCTGGAAGTCCGGGGAGAGAAAGAGGCCGACGTTTTGGCCTTTGCTTCCCTGGTAGCCCGGAGATGGACACTTCGAGCTTGGAGGGACTCAAAGCCCCCGAAGTTGGAAGCCTGGCTGTCAGACACGGTGAGTTTCCTGGGCTTAGAGTAAATTAGGTTCTCCTTGAGAGGGTCGTTGTGCCAAAAAATACCTCATTAAAATTGTTTATCAAAAAAAACTCCCAGTGCAGCGAGGGCTAGCCAATGCTCCTCTTCACAGATTTATAACATCAACAATGTATATTCAAACTTTAGTCCAGTAAAGCCTCCCAAGATGTTTAACAGGAACAATTAGCATTTGAAGAGACATTTTTTAAATGGTTCAGGGATAGCTTTTCATGCCCATCCCTAACTACCCCCGAGAAGATGGAGACTTTGAACCGCTGCAGTCCATGTGGTGTAGGTACACCCACAGTGCTGTTAGGGAGTTCCAGGATTTTGACCCAGCGACATTGAAGGAACGGTGATATATTTCCAAGTCAGAATAGTGAATGATTTGACGGGCATCACTGGCTGGGTCAGTATTTGTTACTCATCCCTAACTGTCCTTGAACTGATTGGCTGGTTTGACCATTTCAGAGTCAACCACATTGCTGTGGATCTGGTGTCACCTGTAGGCAGGTAAGGACGGCAGATTTCCTTCCCCGATGGACATTAGTGAACCAGGTGGGTTTTTATGACCATCATAGAATTTATAGTAAAGAATGAGACCATTCAGCCCATGGAGTCGACACCGGCCCTTGGAAAGAGCACCCTATTTAAGCCCACTCCATCACCCTGTCCCCACAACCCAGTGGCCGCACCTAACCATTGGATATTAAAGCAATTTGGCATGGCCAATCCAACTTAACTGCACATCTCTGTACTGTGGGAGAACCTGGAGAACAGTGGCAGGCACGGGAGAAAGTGCAAACGCCACATAGACATTCATCCGAGGCCGGAATCGAACCTAGGCCCCTGGAGCTGCGAGGCAGCAGTGCTAACCACTGTGCCACCGTGATCGGCAATGGTTTCATGACCATCATCCGACTTTTAATTCCAGATTTTTGTTGAAATCAGATTTCCATCATCTGCTGTGGTGGGATTCGAACCCGGGTAGCCGGAGTGTAACCCTGGGCCTCTGGATTACTATTCCAGCGATAACACAACCTCCCTAACCCACAGACTCCCCCATTCCCAAATCACTCCCTCAAACTCTCATCCACACATTCCTTCTCTCCCTCAATATCCTTCCCATTCTTATACTTTGCTCCTACAGCAGCCGACTCCTGCTGAATGAACGATGAACTGGATTGGCCAACTCTCATCTGATTGCGGATGAATAAGGTGGGCAGATGGCATCAACATCCAGATCAGCCATAAATTAACTAAATGATAGGCTGAAGGGCTGAATGGTCTCCTCCTGTTCTGAAATGTAAGCATTGTGTCCGACAGGTCGATGTGGTGTGTTCAGTGTATGGGTGAAGGGAGTTAATGCTTCCCGCTGTTCAGTGCTGGTTTTCAGTCCACAACATTAGCTCGGCTCAACGCGAGTTAAATATCTCTCCCCGTCACTACACAGCCTCTCCATCAGGGAGTCCTCAGCTTGGCGGAATCCTGCAGTGAGGCATAATGGTTGGAGCTCAAAAATAGGAAGGGTGCAATCACAATGTTGGGGTTGTACTATAGGCCTCCCAACAGCCAGCAGGATAGGATACACAGGAACAGATACGTAGTCAGATTCTGGAGAGATGTGAAAATATGATGTGGTGGTGATTTTAATTTCCCCATATCGACTAGGACTCCGTTAGTGCCAGAAGTACAGATGGAGAGCAATTTGTTAGGTGTATTCAATAGGGCTTTTTGAAACAGTATGTTGAAAGTGCAACCAGGGAGGGGGCATTACTGGACCTTGTATTGGGAATGAGCCCGGCCAGGTGTCCAAAGTTTCAGGAGGGGAACATTTTGGGAATAGTGATCATAATTCCGCAAGTTTTCGAATACTCGTGGATTTTTTTTTATATAAATAAAATTGGTGTCCCCAATTCATTTTTTCCAATTAAGGAGCAATTTAGCATGGCCAATCCATCTACCCTGCACATCTTTGGGTTGTGGGGGTGAAACCCACGCAAACACGGGGAGAATGTGCAAACTCCACAGTCACCCAGAGCCAGGATTGAACCTGGGACCTTGGCGCCGCGAGGCAACAGTGCTAACCATCGTGCTGCCCTGAATACTCAAGAATGAAAAATGAAATGAAAATCGCTTGTCATGAGTAGGCTTCAAATGAAGTTACTGTGAAAAGCCCCTAGTCGCCACATTCCGGTGCCTGTTCGGGGAGGCTGGTACGGGAATTGAACCCGCGCTGCTGGCCTTTTGTGGTCGGCTTTCAAAGCCAGCGATTTAATGCTGTGCTAAACCAGCCCCAGAGGAAACCTACGCAGCCATGGGGAGAAAGTGCAAACACAGACAGTGACCCAGCCGGCCATACATATGGTCTAAACCACTAAAAAACAGATGAAGCTTTTGAAGAATATGAGGAACGTAGGAACAAACTCAAACGGGGAGTTAGGAGGGCTAAAAGAGGCCATGAAATGTCATTGGCAAGCAGGGTCAAGGAAAATCCCAAAGCCTTTTATACATATATAAGGAGCAAGAGGGTAGCTAGGGGAAGAGTAGGCCCACTCAAGGACACAGGAGAGAAGCTATTTGTGGAGTCAGAGGAAGTGGGCGAGATCCTTAATGAGTACTTTGCATCGACATTCACCAAAGAGAGGGACATGACGGATGTTGAGGTTAGTAATGGATGTGTGAATACTCTGGGACATGTCAGCATAATGAAGGAGGAAGTGTTGGATATCTTAAAATGCATGAAGGGCGAATCTCTCCACTGCCTTGTGGATTCCTCGAGGGAGCTGAAGACTAGATTTCCAACAGGAAATCTGGAGTGGAGCCTGAAGGCAGACTGATGTCTAAACTTCTCATCTTTCCGACACCTCCTGCAACCAGGCCAGTGCCAAACGTAATGCTTTTCATTCCTTTGGACTTAGCCAGGGGAGGTTGAGGGGGTGTTACTGACCTTCGAGCTACCCCGGGTCTCCATACATGTTACCCGGGCCTCTGCCCTGTGAACACACTCCAGTTTTGGTACAGAGCATTAACAGCAGTTCCAAGTGATAAACCCAACTCGGATGGCATAGGGAACATGTGCTGCAGGTTATCTTCGACAGTGGGAGGGGCCACTGTGCAGCAATGAGCAGCCACCGCCCATCTCAAACCATCCACCATTTTCCTTTGCTGCAAGTGTGGCAGAGACGGTCAGGCCAGAGTGGGATCCATCCTGAGATACATCCGCCGATGCTCAACACAGTAGACCACTGCGGCACAAACCATAAAGGTGGCAAGGTGGTTTGCACTGCGGCCTCACCGTCTGTGTGGAGTTTGCACGTTCTCCCAGTGTCTTCCTCCGGGTCCCACAGTCCAAAGGTGTGCAGATTGGGTGGACTGGCCAAGATAAATTTCCCCTTAGTGTCACAAGGATTTGCAGGTGAGGTGGGGTTATGGGGATACGGCAGGTGAGTGGGCCTAGGTAGGGTGCAGACTTGATGGGCCAAATGGCCTCCTTCTGCACTGTAGTAATTCTTATGAGATGGAAAGCTGCCACGAGCATTTCCTGCACTTACTTTTGCATGTTTCCTGCACGTCCCATGATCCCTCAGGGTAATGACATCACTTCCCACCATCCAATCACAGACAAAGCACAAGGTCAAAGTTAACTACAAAAACTTGTTTTATTTGAAAAAAGGCAGATTATATCTAAGGTTAAATGACCTTTGACATTTACACGTTTAATAATTTAGGTTGATATTATGTGGCTTTATTTTTAGATAAATAAATCTACATGTCTTTTCTTTGCCTCAACAAAAGCAAAGACAGAAATTTTCAACCCCGATGAAGAACTGGAGAGATGGTCAGGTCACGGCCTGAAGGATTTAGGGAAAACTTTTTCTTCCATTTTCCTTGGGCTGCTCAGTGTTATTTTAACCAACGTCCCCACTGCTCCCCGCCCCCTTCAAACCCCTCCCTCTTGCAGGTTCCAAAGGTGCTGAACATACTTTAAATATCTCTCATGGTCTTCACCTGGGATCCCAGAGTGTGTATCAAAGCAAACCCTAACCCGACCCTCACTCCCACTTCACCCCAATCAGATAGGCAGCTGAGCAACTACCATTCATTCAGGAAGACATTTCCTGGCAGGGACAGCCAAGGGGAATCTCCAACAATAAGGAAACACCGACATTGCCGATGGTGCTGCAGATACTTTCCCATCAAGCTGAACTCAAGGCACCCAAAGGAGGGAAACACTTTTACCCAGCAATGCCAGTCGTCTCTTTCTGGGGAAGCCGCCATGTTTGTTTTTGAAAGTTTTCAGCTTGGTGACCTGGGAAAGTGACAGTAGGTCGATCAGGGAGGTCTCGAAACCTGGGCGGAGGGAGGAAGCTGGTCAGTCAGTGACGAGGCCTTACTTTCAGACGGTGAGGTTCATTTGGAAAAATAAATAAGGCGGAGACGGCAGTTTGGAGTTGGTGGTGGGGAGCGAGCGGGGGGGGGGGGGGGGGGGGGGAGGTGAAGAAGAGTTGACATCATGTGACTACTTTCAATATCCCCAGTCAGGAGGGAAACCTGTTAGTCAAACCAGTTGAACGACCAGTTCAATCAGAATGCCTGCCGGTTGTCAATAGGTCAAAGGGGCAGCCCCAATTACTAAACTAATAAACACAAGTAACTCGGACACTTCCCATTCATAAAAACCTTTCCTGATTCTCGTCTGAAAGGATGGGATGTGGGGCACCATCTCAAGGCAGGAGGGAAATCTGTGCCTTTAAGGTCCAATTGATGCCCAATCAGGTGAGCAGCCATCAGCAGCACCCACCTTTCCATTATCCTCCTGTAAAGATTTGGAGATGTACGGAGTGGGTGTGGAACACGCTGGGGGCGTGGGGCCCATTGAATAAACAGTACAAAACAAATACATGTACCGTGTTATCCAATTAGAGTAAAAACACACACTTTTAAAAAACTATTAAAAAAAATTACAAAGTTGGGCTGACTGTACATTGCAACCGATGAGGAGTTTTATATCAAATGGTTGCCTTACTTTGCATAGTCTATATGCCTGTGTGTTGTAATCGGTACAAAAGAGGTTAATTATAGCAAGTGGATGATGTGTTAGTAAGTGCTGAATTACCCATCAAGCAGTGACTATAGTCAAGTTGCCATCAGTTAAGCGAAAGAGAGGCCCTCAGCCATTGACTCTCAAGAGGATGACAATGTCCCTCGGTGTGCTGAAGAGTATCTCAAATAAATCCTTTCTCTTGAGAGGGGCAACCAAGCTTTGCTCACTCGAAAAAGCACACCCTGATCCAGAAGGTGAGGCTTTCAAAAGAAAAATTGTCATTAGTGTCGAGTGTGTCATATTTAGCTGCCATTTTGGAAATTCCAACATGTGGTTGGATCGAGGTTGGAATCGTCACTCTGGTCTGGCCAGAGAGATGTCAGTCAGTCAATAACCCCAACACTACCTGGAGGCAGGGCCTTGCCTGTCGAGACATGCTCAGTGAATTCCTCACACCGAGTGCCTTTGTCCTCCTTCCCGCAGTCTCAAAAGCTGCTTCTATCCTGAAGATCACCAGGGCCTTGGACATCCGGTTGGTAACCTTGGACACTCCCACTCCTTCCGGAAGAAATGCCAGGAAGATTCTAGATTCAGGTTATTACAGTAGTTTGAGGAGGAGCCGGGATGTGGAAGAGAGCGAGAGCCAGGCGTGGCTAGAGTTCTGGGAGTAGATTCCCACCCGCCAGGTCGAGGAGTTGGCACCCGTTCAGTTCGGTCCTTAATGTCCAGTCATCACAGTTCGGTGATATGAAGCTGGTAACCCGGGGGTGGATGTGGTGACGGAGGAATGTGGATTCGCCGGATGTGGCAGCCATGGCACAGCAGGTGCCCCTCCAGAGGGTAACAGCGACAGCCCTCCTCGTCATTCAACTGCAGGTGACAGTCCTGGGAAAAACAATGGAAGAATAATAGGTTATTGCAAATAAAACATCCCACTTCCGTAACCCTACCCTGACCCACTCCAGCAACCATGGATCTCCTCCTCCTGGCTTACTGGAGTAGTCAATCATGGTAGACCATCTAGTTCTCAATAGCCAATGAGGCTGTTGCTGCCTTGGGAAATCCCCAATTCCGCAGAGTAGAGGTTAACAGCAAGAGTAAATAAAACCATTTAAGGTCCGCATGTCAAAGGCTCACCTCACAGTGGTAACATTCCACGTGATAATCTTTATCCATTGACACCACTCGGATCGTCTCCTCAGAACCCTGAAAATAACAAAAAACTCATTCATTCAGGAAGTCCTCCCAAGGGTGCAGCAGGCCCTCCCCCACCAGCCGCCCCGATACACGCGGCACCCCCAAATCCCCTTCACAATTCTGACACAAAGAACTAATATCAATACAGTACAGGAACAGGCCCTTCGGCCCTCCAAGCCTGTACCGGTTATGATACCAACCTTTGCCAAAACCCTCAGCATTTCCTTGTGCCATATCCCTCTATACCCATCCTATCCCGTACCAGCCTCCCCGGACAGGCGCCGGAATGTGGCGACTAGGGGCTTTTCACAGTAACTTCTTTGAAGCCTACTCGTGAAAATAATCGATTATTATTATAATATTATTATCCACGTGTTTGTCAAGATGCCTTTTGAACACCGTTAATGTATCTGCTTCCACAACCTCCCCTGGCAACATGTTCCAGGCCACTCACCACCCTCTGTGTAAAAAATCTGCCTCGCATATCTCCTCTAAACTTTGCCCCACGGATCTTAAACCTATGCCCCCCGGTGACTGACCCCTCCACCCTGGGAAAGAGTGCCTGCCCATCCACTATCAATGTCCCTCATCATCTTTTAGACCTTTTATCGGGTCACCCCTCGACCTCCGTCTTTCTAATGAAAACAGTCCCAGTCTATTCAGCCTCTCCGCATAGCTAACACCCTCCAGAGCAGGCAACATCCTGGTAAACATCCTCTGCACTCTCTCCAAAGCCTCCACTGCCTTCTGGTAGTGTGGCAACCAGAATTGTACGCAATATTCCAAGTGCGGCCGTACCAAGGTTCTATACAACTGTAGCATGATTGGCCAGTTTTTATACTCAATGCCCCTTCCAACGAAGGCAAGAATTGCGTATGCTTTCTTGACTACCTTGTCCACTTGTGTTGCCACATGGACCCGCCCAGATCTCTCTGACTTTCTATATTCCTAAGAATTTTACCATTTACGGTATATTTCCCCTCTATGTTAGACCTACCAAAATGCATTATCTCACATTTGTCCGGATTAAACTCCATTTGCCATTTCTCTGCCCAAGTCTCAAACGTATCTATGTCCTGCTGTATCCTCCGACAATCCTCAACACTATCTGCCACTCCACCAACCTTGGTGTCACCCGTGAATTTACTAATTAATGACGCTGACGCCTGCATCATAAGAGGAGACGGGGTAGGGAGGAAGGGGAGGAAGAGAGAAAGCGAGAGCGAGAAATGCATAGAGAGGAAAGAAAAAATAAGAGGGGGAAAGAGAGACAGCCAAAAATAGATAGCGGGAACGATCGAGCAAATAACTGAGAGGGAGAAACAGCGAGCGAGAGATGACGAATGAGAGAAAGAGAGGAGGAAGGTAGGAAGAATGAGAGATAGTGAGTCAGTCAGATTGGGAAGGAGAGAGAAATGGGTAACATACCTGTGCCGGCAGAATGGGATGTCCACAGGATGCGCATTTTGGTGCAAAGACCCTGGACAGAAAAAGATTGCCACAAATTAAGACACAAAGAATATAGAGAACACAAAGAATGTAGAGAACACAAAGAATGTAGAGAACACAAAGAATGTAGAGAACACAAAGAATGTAGAGAACACAAAGAATGTAGAGAACACAAAGAATGTAGAGAACACAAAGAATATAGACAACACAAAGAATATAGTGAACACAAAATATCCTCGGGAGGGAGTTCTCGGCTGGAACCTAAACAAGATGTTTACATTATCTTAGTAACACATGGACCCGTGTATGGACTCATTTACAAATGGGTCAATAGTGGTGATGGTGGGGAAGAGAAATCCTCTTGTTTCAGGCTGAGGGTTCAGTGCAGTACTTAAAGGGTGCTACACTGTCAGAGGGTCAGTACTGAGGGAGCGCCGCACTGTCAGAGGGTCAGTACCGAGGGTGTGCTGCACTGTCAGAGGTTCAGTACTGAGGGAGCACTGCACTGTCAGAGGATCAGTACTGAGGGAGTGCCGCACTGTCAGAGGGTCAGTACTGAGGGAGTGCCGCACTGTCGGAGAGTCAGTACTGAGAGAGTGCTGCACTGTCAGAGGGTCAGTACTGAGGGAGAGACGCACTGTCAGAGGGTCAGTACTGAGGGAGTGCCGCACTGTCAGACGGTCAGTACTGAGGGAGTGCCGCACTGTCAGAGGGTCAGTACTGAGGGAGTGCCGCACTGTCGGAGAGTCAGTACTGAGAGAGTGCTGCACTGTCAGAGGGTCAGTACTGAGGGAGAGACGCACTGTCAGAGGGTCAGTACTGAGGGAGTGCCGCACTGTCAGAGGGTCAGTACTGAGGGAGTGCCGCACTGTCGGAGAGTCAGTACTGAGAGAGTGCTGCACTGTCAGAGGGTCAGTACTGAGGGAGAGACGCACTGTCAGAGGGTCAGTACTGAGGGAGTGCCGCACTGTCAGAGGGTCAGTACTGAGGGAGTGCCGCACTGTCGGAGAGTCAGTACTGAGAGAGTGCTGCACTGTCAGAGGGTCAGTACTGAGGGAGTGCCGCACTGTCAGGGGGTCAGTACTGAGGGAGTGGCAAATTGTTTTTTAAAAGATATTTTAAATCAATTTTAAATCTGCCCTTCACATGCAAGATTGTATAACACTCTTTAAAGAGAAGAGAATTACCGGTGTTCTGGCCAACAATCCTGCCTCAACCAAAAGCACCATGAATATTAACCGAGCCAGTCCGACTGGGATCAGTGTGTGTGTCATAGTGAATGTTAGCCCACACAGCAGCAGGCCCTGCAGTTTATTGTGCATGTCTCGCTTTGTGGGAATGGGATTTTTACTCTGGTACATCACCAAATGTTGATGGAGAGAACCTTTGTTGGACACTCAGTACTGGGCAATTTAGCATAGCCAGTCCACCTAACCTGCACATCTTTGGACTGTGGGAGGTAACCGGAGCACCCGGAGGAAACCCACGCAGTCACAGCTGCTTCACAGCGTCATGGTCGCAGGTTCGATTCCCGGCTTGGGTCACTGTCTGTGCGAAGTCTCCACGTTCTCCTCGTGTCTGCGTGGGTTTACCCCGGGTGCTCCGGTTTCCTCCCACAAGTCCCAAAAGATGTGCTGTTAGGTAATTTAGACATTCTGAATTCTCCCTCAGTGTACCCGAACAGGCGCCGGAATGTGGCGACTAGGGGATTTTCACAGTAGTTAATGTAAGCCTACTTGTGACAATAAAGATTATTTTTATTAGACTCAGGCCGACCGCGCGCACACTCAGGCCGACCGCGCGCACACTCAGGCCGACCGCGCGCACACTCAGGCCGACCGCGCGCACACTCAGGCCGACCGCGCGCACACTCAGGCCGACCGCGCGCACACTCAGGCCGACCGCGCGCACACTCAGGCCGACCGCGCGCACACTCAGGCCGACCGCGCGCACACTCAGGCCGACCGCGCGCACACTCAGGCCGACCGCGCGCACACTCAGGCCGACCGCGCGCACACTCAGGCCGACCGCGCGCACACTCAGGCCGACCCGCGCGCACACTCAGGCCGACCCGCGCGCACACTCAGGCCGACCGCGCGCACACTCAGGCCGACCGCGCGCACACTCAGGCCGACCGCGCGCACACTCAGGCCGACCGCGCGCACACTCCCTCACACAAGTGGCCAAGCTTCGAGAGAAGAGAGACACGGGGAGGGGAGAGAGATGAGCACGACACTCACGTGTGGTAATCTTTGACACAGTAAATATTGTTGTCCACATCGACTGTGAATGGCACACCATCCAGGCACTCATTGCACACCACACAGCGGAAACAGCCTGGGTGATAGGACTTCCCGAGAGCCTGCAGAATCTGTAAACAACCCAGAGTGAAGTTAGTTTACATCGCACAGAGACCTGAGCAGAACATCCCCCTTCCCTCCTCTGTGGAATGCTTGTGCTCGTACAGGTATCATAGAATCGGATAACACACAAACCCATTCAGCCCCATCATGCATGTTCAGCATTCAATCAGCTAGTGGTTAATCTGTACCACAGCCTATATCTCTTAACACGCTGACCCCAGCCCCTTTCAGATAAAGACCAGTCGTCCAATTGGCCTCTTCAATTATTTGGTGTATGGGTCCATTAGCTTTTAGTGATGTCAGATACAAGAAATCAACCACAGCAAAACCAGTCTCTTTCTGCCGCTCCCTCCCCTTGTTGGTTTGTTACTTGAATCTTTATCCTTTGTTGGTATTTGGAGAGTTAATACTTCAGTAAGCCACAGAAATATCAATGACCCTTTCCTCAAGTTAAACACTGGAAAAATGAACACGTTGCTCGTCATCGGCATTCCATATCTCCAATTGGTGTCAAAGCCGGTTAAATGTCTGTATATACCAGGCTTAATAATGTATTGGATTTATTGCCAAGTATAAACTTACACAGAAAACAAATTAAAGCTAGCAGATGAAGAGAATTATAGGAGTTAACTTTCGACAATATTTTAAACAATTCTCTGAAGTCAAAGTAACAAAACATTTTGCAATTCTTCGTGGTTTGTTATCTCTATCTTTGATAAACATAATACAGACAATCAGCTGCTTGAGTTTGACCCGCTCGTCGTATATAACTTTATTGCATCTTCTATTTTTTTCATTCATTCATGGGATGTGTATGTTGCTGGCTCGGCCCGAGAAGGTGGTGGTGAGCTGACTTCCTGAACTGCTGCAGCCCCTGTGGTGTAGGTACACCCACTGTGCTGTTAGGGAGGGAATTCCAGGATTTTAGCGTATCGAGTGAAGGAACGGCAATATATTTCTAAGTCAGGATGGTGAGCGACTAGGAAGAGAACATCCAGGTATGGTGTATTTGAACTGATTGCAGCATATAAGTTGACCGATTTTGCATTGTGGAAAGTTATGTTTAGGCCTATATTCACAGCATAGAACTTTCCTCTCCTTTCTGCTAAGAAATGTTATACTTGCATTAGGAGTAGGCCTCAATTTCTCACCTCATAAGGCGAGCAAATCATGCTTCTCTAAGTCGGCAATACAATAAATAGAAATACACCCTCCAGCAAAAAGAGTGGAGAACGAGCAAAGTACGAAGCAGCTTTGAAACTTTGCAACATTTCTCACCTCACCAAATAACGGAGCTGCCGCGAGGGAATGTGGCGTCAGTAAAAAAAATCTGGTGCGAGGATGAAGCAGCAGGAACCTGCCCTGAGAACGATACCCAGGAGCAAATACGGCACGATCAGAGGAATCAGCCACTGGCCCGATCTCCAGAAGCATGAAGGGGAATTGGATCCTCAAAACCGTTAGAATAGCTACATCGTCACCAGAAATGCAATGTGTATCTGCAGTTAAATGGGCCAAATCAAACCAAGTCCAGCAAAGATTTTGGAGCTAGTTGGTGCAGCTGATTTACACAAACCAGCTCGGTGTTGGGGCAGAAGGTCGAGATCACTCTAACTACCAGGAGACACCGTCAAACTTCATCAACAGAGAGTGTCAAAAAAAATATCTACTCATTATCTCACATCGGCAACTGTCCCCATCAAACACTCCCAGGACAGGTACAGCACAGGGTTAGATACAGAGTAAGCTCCCTCTACACTGTCCCCATCAAACATTCCCAGGACAGGTACAGCACGGGGTTAGATACAGAGTAAAGCTCCCTCTACACTGTCCCCATCAAACACTCCCAGGACAGGTACAGCACAGGGTTAGATACAGAGTAAAGCTCCCTCTACACTGTCCCCATCAAACATTCCCAGGACAGCTATAGCATGGGGGTCAGATACAGAGTAAAGCTCCCTCTACACTGTCCCCATCAAACACTCCCAGGACAGGTACAGCATGGGGTTAGATACAGAGTAAAGCTCCCTCTACACTGTCACATCACACCCATCAAACACTCCCAGGGCAGGTACAGCACGGGGTTAGATACAGAGTAAAGCTCCCTCTACACTGTCCCCATCAAACACTCCCAGGACAGGTGCAGCACAGGGTTAGATACAGAGTAAAGCTCCCTCTGCATTGTCCCCATCAAACACTCCCAGGACAGCTATAGCATGGGGGTCAGATACAGAGTAAAGCTCCCTCTACACTGTCCCCATCAAACACTCCCAGGACAGGTACAGCACGGGGTTAGATACAGAGTAAAGCTCCCTCTACACTGTCCCCATCAAACACTCCCAGGACAGGCACAGCACGGGATAGTTACAGAGTAAAGCTTCCTCTACACTGTCCCCATCAAACACTCCCAGGACAGGCACAGCACGGGGTTAGATACAGAGTAAAGCTCCCTCTACACTGTCCCCATCAAACACTCCCAGGACAGGTACAGCACGGGGTTAGATACAGAGTAAAGCTCCCTCTACACTGTCCCATTAAACACTCCCAGGACAGGTACAGCACGGGGTTAGATACAGAGTAAAACTCCCTCTTCACTGTCCCATCAAACACTCCCAGGACAGGTACCGCACGGGGTTAGATACAGAATAAAGCTCCCTCTGCCCTGTCCCCATCAAACACTCCCAGGACAGGTACCGCACGGGGTTAGATACAGAATAAAGCTCCCTCTGCCCTGTCCCCATCAAATACTTCCAGGACAGGTACAGCACAGGGATATGGACATGTTTTGCCAAATTAGAAATGGTTTTGTTCTTCTGTAGCTCTGTTTGTTACATCACCTTTACAGCCAGTGAGAACCTCTGCTGGATTAACTGGAGGCTGGGAGGACAATCACTGCGATGGTTAGTTACACATGTTCACTATTACAGAGAGGAAGAATCCAGGGAGTGCTCGACATTCCTTACCATCTCCATTATCAGATGTCCACACACGAAACACTTGTCTGCCGTCTGCTGGAAGCCCGAATACTGGGGGAAAAAAAGAGATTCATTTTAAAGATTCCACACAACATAATCAATAGTACAAATACAACACAGGCAGTATTACAATACTATGAATCAGCAGCCTTTCACACTCCCAAAGGTCACCCAAATCTTATCATTCTCATGTCCAAATTTCTCCCTGGTCTCACCCACTCTCTATCTCTGTAATCTCCCCCAGTGCCACAACCCTCAAATTCTCTGCATGCCTCTGATTCTGGCCTCTTGTGCATCCCCAGTTTCAATCGCTTCATCATGTGTGGCTGTGCCTTCAGTCGCCTGGGCCCCGAGGTCTGGAATTCCCTTCCTAATCCTCTTGATCCCACTCTCCTCCTTCAAACCTACCTTTCACCAAACCATAGCAGGAGGCCATTTGGTCCATCTTGCCCATGCCAGCCCGAGGACACCCAGGTGCTCTTTCTAATCCCACCTTGCTGCACCCGGTCCATAGCCCTGTATCTTACAACACATAAGGTGCAGATTCAGGTACGTTTTTAAAGAGTTTAGGGTCTCTGTTTCCATCACCAACTCGAGCAGTGAATTCCAGACTCCCACTACCCTCTGCGTAAAATGGTTCTTCCTCATGTCCCCTCTGCACCTTCTGCCATTTATCTTGAATCTATGTTCCCTGTTCTAGGGAAACAATTTTACCCTGTCCACTCTATTTTTCCCTCATAATTGTGGACACCTCAATTAAGTCTCCCCTCAGCCTTCTGTGTTCCAAGGAAAATAACCCCAACCTATCCAATTTCCTCGTAGCTACACTTCTCTCGTGTTGGCAACGTTCTTGTAAACCTCTGCACTCTCTCCGGAGCAATTACATCCTTCCTGTAATGTGCTGACCAGAACTGCACACAATACTCCAGTTGTGGCCTCACCAGTGTTTTGTACAATTCTATTATATCCTTACGTTTATATTCTATACCTCTGCCAATGAAGGAGAGCATTCCTAGGTTTCTGAAACAATCTTGTCTACTTTGTCTTTAGGGACCTGTGTACCTGTATGCCAAGATCTCTCACTTCAGCTACCCCTGAGTATATTCCCATTTATTGTGTACTCCTTATAACTGTTTGACCTCCCTAAATGCATGACCTCACACTTCTCTGTGTTAAATTCCATCTGCCACTTTATCGATCACTTCACAAACCCATCTATATAGTTTTGAAGATTGTAGCTATCCCCTACACTGTCCATCACTCGGCCAATCTTTGTGTCGTCTGCAAATTTCCCGATCGTGTCCCCCTACGTGCACATCTAAATCGTTAATATATAACACACACAGTAAGGGTCCCAACACTCAGCCCTGTGGAACACCACTTGAAACAATTTTCCCTTTGCAAAGACAGCCATCGACCATTATCCTTCGTTTCCTGTTACTAAGCTAACTTTTTGTACACCACATTCACTGCACTACCTTCTTCAACCCTTCTTGTCACTTCCTCAAATAATTCAATCAAATTTGAGGCAAGTCCTTCCTTTAACAAATACATGCTGATTATCCCTGACGAGTCCATGCCTTTCTATCTGACAATTAATCCTATCTCTCAGGATTGATTCTATGAATTTGTCCACCACTGACGTAAGACTAACTGGCCTATAATTGTTGGCATTTCCATCGATCATTTTTTTAAACAATGGAATCACGTTTGCATTCTCCAGTCCCCCAGTATCTCCCCCGTATCTAGTGAGGATTGGAAAATCATCCTCAGAGCATCTGCTATCTCCTCCCTGACCTCTTTCCATAGCCTCGGAAACAATCCATCTGGCCCTGGCGACTTAGCAACTTTCAAGGATTCCAATCCTTCGAGTACATAGCTTCTGTTCATAGAATTTACTGTGCAGGAGGCCATTTGGCCCATCGAGTCTGCACCAGCTCTTGGAAAGAGCACCCTACCCAAGGTCCATACCTCCACCCTATCCACATAACCCAGTAACCCCACCCAACACTAAGGGCAATTTTGGACACCAAGGGCAATTTATCATGGCCAATCCACCTAACCTGCACATCTTTGGACTGTGGGAGGAAACCGGAGCACCTGGAGGAAACCCACGCAGACACGGGGAGGATGTGCAGTCTCCGCACAGACAAGTGACCCAAGCCGGAATCGAACTTGGGACTCTGGAGCTGTGAAGCAATTGTGCTATCCACAATGCTACCGTGCTGCCCCATCTTCTTCTCTCTCTATGATTATCCCATCCTATATCTCAGTGTTCCTCCTGGACGACTATATCTACATCATCCATTTCCTTTGTAAACACAGAGACAAAATATTCATTTAAAATCTTTCCCACAGCCTCTGCATCTACACGCAAGTTCCCTTCATCTCTGATAGGTCCCACTTTTTATTAACTAACTTTTTACCATTAATATATTGGCAAAACATCTTTGGGTATTCTTTAACTTTACTTCCTATCTTTTATCATGGCCTCTCCAAGTTTCCTTTTTTACTTCGTCCCTGCACTTTCGCTACTCGTCTAGGCTATCTGCAGAGGTTAGTGCTTTATGCCTATCGTACACTTTTTTTCCCGGTTTGATCTTCCATGTATTTCCTAGACAACCAGGGGAGGCTAGATTTGACAGTACAAATCTTATTTTTGGAGGGCACGTCTACTTTATACATTTAGGATCTTGTATGGTCACCTGCCCTAATATCTCACGTGGCCGTGTGTGAACCTTTGTTGATTACGTCCCAATGAGGAAACCTGTGCTAAATGCACCGTGTCTAAATACAAGTTATTGGTGTTAGGAGATGTTATGCCCTTACAGCAAGATGGATTGTTGAGCTCAGATTGAGACCAGCTTGTTCAGCCCTTGCTCACTGTGCATCCCAGAGATATGAAGACATTCATTTGTGAGGCAGCTGCTGTTTCTCTTTTCCAGGCATGGAGCAGCTCACAGTCACTGTTCCTCAGTCAATTCCCAGACCCTGCTCGCTCGCCATCTGTTTCCCAATCAGTGAGGAATGCAGCCTTTTGGTTATTGATTGACAAACCTTTTTTTAATAAATTTAGATTAGCCAATTATTTTTTCCAATTAAGGGGCAATTTAGTGTGGCCAATCCACCTACTCTGCACATTTTTGGGTTGTGGGGGCAAAACCCACGCAGACACGGGGAGAACGTGCAAACTCCACACGGACAGTGACCCAGAGCCAGGATCGAACCTGGGACCTCAGCGCCGTGAGGCGGTTGTGCTAACCACTAGGCCACCGTGCTGCCCTTTGATTGACAAACCTAAAGAGTTTTGGGCAGCACGGTAGCACAAGTGGATAGCACTGTGGCTTCACAGCACTAGGGTCCCAGGTTCGATTCCCAGCTTGGGTCACTGTCTGTGCGGAGTCTGCACGTTCTCCCCGTCTGTGCGTTGGTTTCTTCCGGGTGCTCCGATTTCCTCCCACAATCCAAAGATGTGCAGGTTAGGTGGATTGGCAATGCTAAATTGCCCTTAGTGACCAAAAAGGTTAGGTGTTATTGGGTTACGGGGATAGGGTGGAAGTGAGGACTTGGGTGGGTCGGTGCAGAATCAATGGGCCGAATGGCCTCCTTCTGAACCGTATGTTCTAGTAGCACAGTGGTTAGCACTGTTGTTTCACAGCATCAGGGTCCCAGGTTCGATTCCAGGCTTGGGTCAGTGTGTGTGTGGAGTCTGCACGTTCTCCCCGTGTCTGCGTGGGTTTCCTCCATGTGCTCCGGTTTCCTCCCACAAGTCCCGAAAAACGTGCTGTTAGGTGAATGGGACATTCCGAACTCTCCCTCTGTGTACCCGAACAGGCGCCAGAGTGTGGCGACTAGGGGATTTTCACAGTAACTTCATGATAAATAGAGGCATAGAGTACAAAAGGAAGAATGTTATGCTAAATCTTTCTAAAACACTGGTTAATTTCAAGGTGGACTATTCCATTCAATTCTGGGTGACCATTCTTTAGGGGGAATTTCTGGCAGAGTGGGAATGTCATTGGACAAGTAATCCAGAGGCAGAGACCAATGCTCTGGGGAAATGAGTTCAAATCGAATATAAATTCAATTAGTGAATCTGGAATTAAAATTAAAACCACAAAACCATTGTCAATTGTCACAAACCTGCTGTCATTTCATGTGACTCCAGAATCACAGCAAAGTAGTCAACTCTTAAATGCCCTCTGAAATAGCTGAACATGTCACTCAGTTGTATCAAACTGCTATGAAGAGTAAAAGAAATGAAACCAGATAGACTACCTGACATTGACTGACAACTGAGGCCTGTCAGCATGGGATGGACAGAGCTAAGCGATCCCATCCGATCAGATCTCAGCTCTGTAGTCTTGCCACATCTAGCCGTGAATGGTGGTGGACAATTAAACAACTCACTGGAGGAGGAGGCTCCACAAATATCCCCATCCTCAATGATGGAGGAGCCCAGCACAGATGTGCAAAAGACAAGACTGAGGCATTTGGAACAATCTTCAGCCAGAAGTGCTGAGTGGATGATCCATCTCGGTCTCCTCCGGAGGTCTCCAGCATCGCAGATGTCAGTCTTCAGCCAATTCGATTCATTCCACGCGAGATCAAGAAACGGCTGAACGAAGCGGCATGAGGTGATCGGTCGCAGACAAGGTGGCTCCTGCTTGGAGATTCAATTTTTGGTGAAAAAAGTGGTGTATGGTGAAAGCTTTGGTTCCTCCTCCACGTGTGATGTCCGGAGGTTACAATATGGAGAACAAATCGAATAAGGGGTCATCTTGACTTGGAAGGCCCTCGTGTCCCAGGAGGGAAGAACATGGCGGAGGCCCCTGTGTCGTCGTTGCCACCAGTGGACAACTGAGAGGCTGGTGGAATTTCTCTCACAGGAATTCAAGAAACAGGAACAAGTGGTCTCCGATGACCTGTCAAAGGTAATTGAGGTGGCACCGGCACCCATGCATGTAACTTTGGGCAGGGTGGAACAGAAGGTGGAGGAGACAGTCACGGAGTACGTGGCGAAGGTGTTTGGGAAGCTGGTGGGGAAGGGGGTCTTCGCAAACCCTCACGAAGTGGTCCGGGCCCACTGGTCATTGAAACAGACACCAAGATCTGGGGAGCCACCACGGGGCAATTATAGTCTGACTTCACAGATACTTTGTGTTGCCCTATTATGTATTTTCTTTTTATTTCATTTTATTTTCATGTACTTAATGATCTGTTTGAGCTGTTCGTAGAACAATACTTTTCACTGTACCTCGGTACACGTGACATTAAATAAATCCAATCCAATCCAATAAGGAAAGGATTCTGAGGAGGGCAAATGACACGCAGCAATGCAGTTTTGAGGGCCATCCTGTCAAGTTTGTATCAGGACATCGGGGCAGAACTGGCAAAAGGCATGCAGGGTTTAGCAAGACCAAGGCAGATCTTTACAGAGCAAGGTGCGTTTCGGAATAGTGAACCCAGCTCACTTTCGGGTTACATTCAAAGTTCGGGACTATTATTCCGACACGCCGGAGGAGGCGGATGACTTTGTGAAGATGCACGGACTGGGGGAGAATTGGATGAAGTTGATGATTACATCAGAATGTTGTTTTTTTTATAAAGTGTGTTTTACTATTTCTGTGCACGTTTCAGGATTTGTGGTTCGTTTGTTTTTTCTTTTACTGAATTGGTGGAAATATTTGGGGCGAGTGATCAGGTGTAGGGTTTGGGGAGAGAGAGGGATGGGGGGAGGGGGGAAGAAGAGGGATTGGGGGGGGGGGGGAAGAGGGATTGGGGGGGGGGAGAAGAGGGATTGGGGGGGGAGAAGAGGGATTGGGGGGGGAGAAGAGGGATTGGGGGGGGGAGAAGAGGGATTGGGGGGGGGAGAAGAGGGATTGGGGGGGGAGAAGAGGGATTGGGGGGGGAGAAGAGGGATTGGGGGGGGAGAAGAGGGGTTGGGGGGGGGGGAGAGAAGAAGGGGTTGGGGGGGGGGAGAAGAGGGGTTGGGGGGGGAGAAGAGGGATTGGGGGGGGAGAAGAGGGGTTGGGGGGAGAAGAGGGGTTGGGGGGAGAAGAGGGGTTGGGGAGAGAAGAGGGGTTGGGGAGAGAAGAGGGGTTGGGGGGAGAAGAGGGGTTGGGGGGAGAAGAGGGGTTGGGGGAGGAGAAGAGGGGTTGGGGGGAGAAGAGGGGTTGGGGGGGAGAAGAGGGGGTGGGGGGAGAGAAGAGGGGTTGGGGGGAGAAGAGGGTTGGGGGGAGAAGAGGGGTTGGGGGGGAGAAGAGGGGTTGGGGGGGAGAAGAGGGTTGGGGGGAGAAGAGGGGTTGGGGGGGAGAAGAGGGGTTGGGGGGAGAAGAGTGGTTGGGGGGAAGAGGGGTTGGGGGGGAGAAGAGTGGTTGTGGGGGGAGAAGAGTGGTTGGGGGGGGGAAGAGTGGTTGGGGGGAGAAGAGGGGTTGGGGGGGGGAAGAGGGGTTGGGGGGGAGAAGAGGGGTTGGGGGGGAGAAGAGGGGTTGGGGGGGAGAAGAGGGGTTGGGGGGGGAGAAGAGGGGTTGGGGGGGAGAAGAGGGGTTGGGGGGGAGAAGAGGGGTTGGGGGGGAGAAGAGGGGTTGGGGGGGAGAAGAGGGGTTGGGGGGAGAAGAGGGGTTGGGGGAGAAGAGGGGTTGGGGGGAGAAGAGGGATTGGGGGGGGAAGAGGGATGGGGGGGGGGGGGGGAAGAGGGATTGGGGGGGGGGGGAAGAGGGATTGGGGGGAGGAAGAGGGATGGGGGGGGGGGGAAGAGGGATTGGGGGGGGGAAGAGGGATTGGGGGGAGAAGAGGGATTGGGGGGAGAAGAGGGATTGGGGGGAGAAGAGGGATGGGGGGAGAAGAGGGATTGGGGAGAAGAGGGATTGGGGGAGAAGAGGGATTGGGGAGGAGAGGGATTGGGGGAGGAGAGGGATTGGGGGAGGAGAGGGATTGGGGAGGAGAGGGATTGGGGGGGGGAGAGGGATTGGGGGGGGAGAGGGATGGGGTGAGGGAGAGGGATTGGGGGGGAGAGGGATTGGGGGATGAGGGAGAGGGATTGGGGGATGAGGGAGAGGGATTGGGGGGGGAGAGGGATTGGGGGAGAGAGGGATTGGGGGAGAGAGGGATTGGGGGGGGGAGGGATTGGGGGGGGGAGGGATTGGGGGGGGGAGGGATTGGGGGGGGGGAGAGAGGGATTGGGGGGGGGGAGAGGGATTGGGGGGGGGGGGAAGAGGGATTGGGGGGGGGGAGAGGGATTGGGGGGGAAGAGGGATTGGGGGGGAAGAGGGATTGGGGGGGAAGAGGGATGGGGGGGGGGGGAAGAGGGATTGGGGGGGGGAAGAGGGATTGGGGGGGGGAAGAGGGATTGGGGGGGGGAAGAGGGATTGGGGGGGGAAGAGGGATTGGGGGGGGGGAAGAGGGATGGGGGGGGGAAGAGGGATGGGGGGGGAAGAGGGATTGGGGGGGGAAGAGGGATTGGGGGGGGAAGAGGGATTGGGGGGGAAGAGGGATTGGGAGAGAGGGATTGGTTGGGGGGGGAGAGGGATTGGGAGAGAGGGACAATAATAATCGTTATTGTCACAAGTGTGGTGATTGTGTATCAGTGTAGGTGCAATACAACTGAGCAAGCACTTGTGGGAGCACGGGAGAGCTATAAATACACAGGGACAGGAAGTGAGGAGACATTTCACGGAAGGGAGAACTGGTAGCAAGACACAGACACACAGGCAGGCAGCATTTGAGGTAGCCGTAAGAAGCTCTGAAGACAGAACAAATTCACAATAAAGCATCTTCTCCACCTTTGAGACTACGAGCTTTATTAAGGCACAAGGAACAACACATGGTACCAGCAGTGGCTTCAGACGCGTACTACAAGACAACTCAGCTGCAGACACAGAAAGACCAAAATGGCATGGAAACCTCCTACTGGACATTTGACTTGGGAAGACCTCGCTTATTCAAGGATGTGGGTTGGACGCCCACCTCAGCTGAACATGACCGGCAATGTAAGAAATGGCTGGAAAATATTTAAACAAATGTTCGATATATATATCATAGCTAATGATTTAGCAGCAGCCTCAGATGAAATGAAAATAGCACTGTTCATTGCAGGACATGAAGCTAGAAAAGTATATAATGGATTTAAATACTCAAAAGCTGAAGACAGCAACAACTTACAAATAATACTAAAAAATTTGACGAGTACTGTATGAAATTTGAACAGCACTCTATGCTCAGAGGCCAAACTGCACAGAGACTGAGTGATGCAAAACTCAAACAATCACTATCAGAACAGAAAGGGTTCAGTCAAGAAATCGCGAGTGAAAAGTACAGATCAAAAGGAAGAATGAATTTTTCAGAGACAAAACGCTGAGGTCCAGTTCAGATCAAAAGGATAAAGTAACATTAACTTTTCACATAGACAAAACGCTGAAATCCAATGGAGATCAAAAGAAAGTAACTTGAATTTTTCACAAAGCCAAAATGCTGAAATCCAGTACAGATCGAAAGGAAACGGTAACTACTTACGCTTTTCAAAAAAAAAACCCGCGGAAATCCGCAATAAAATGGCGTCGGAGCACATTTTACAGTCTCTGGGGCACAAAGAACGTAAGTCAGCGTCCGCGCATGTGCAGGAAACAGAAGCCGTGCATGCGCAGTTACAATCACCCGTTTTGCATTCTGCGCAGTCTCAAAACATTTTGGTCGCGGATCTTTATGCGCATGCGCAAGCCGCGCATGCGCAGTGGACACAAAACCGCACAGTAAAGGAAGGCCGATTTGTGCATGCGCGATTGATTCCTACGCATGATGTCACGAGCGTCATGACGTCTGAGGATCCGGACCACGCCCACTTAAAAGGGAAATGCCCGAAAATTGAGAACAAGATATTTAAAGCTGTAAAACCAAATTTACTTGCCTCAGAAGACAGGAAAATGCCTGAACTTAAACCAGCAGTTGAAAATAACTCTCACAACACCCTGGAAAAAGCAGTCTGCACCACCCAAATTGAAGAGAACAAAAAAAAAATCCGAAGCAAAAAAGATGATTGTTTTACTAACAATACTACTCAGACATGGCTGAGTTATTCGGATATTCTGATCACAGCATCAGCGACACGGTCGCAAAACTCAACACGAATCTACTCGTGGTAGATGAATCCAACACCATGGTGCCATGGCAGATCGTCAATACATTGGATGACAGCAATATCCAAGACGAAGACGACAGAGAGCACAGAAAGACTCCAGAGAGAGAGCGATGACAGGCTCCACAGTGAGTGATGAAAGACTCCAAAAGGGAAGTAAGCAAACACTCCCTGGCGAACACTATGCATGAACAAGACCATGAAGGTCAACCCGCCGTATCTGAGCAACCGCAAGCAGACTATGAAAGTCTACCAAGCTCACATAATCAAGAAGAAGACAATGTTTAGCACACTGGGCTAATGAGTTGGCTTTTAAAGCAGACCAAGGCAGGCCAGCAGCACGGTTCAATTCCCGTACCAGCCTCCCCGAACAGGTGCTGGAATGTGGCGACTAGGGGCTTTTCACAGTAACTTCATTGAAGCCTACTCGTGACAATAAGCAATTTTCATTTCATTTTCATGTACATCTACCCACTGCATGCGAAAACAGTGACAAGGTGATCACACTCGACATACAGGAGGTACAGGATCACAGCGAGACTGACAGTTCTCAGCTTGTCTGTACAGAAGCACAGAGTAGGGCCACCCAAGAGTCCAGTTAGACCACTTCAATAGAAACCATGAAGATTTTGACTCCGGAAGAGGAGCACCAATAGTCCAGAGAGACTACATCAATAGAAACCATGAAGATTTTGACTCCAGAAGAGGAGCGCCACGAGTCCAGAGAGACCGCGTCAAATGAAATCGTGAAGAATTTGACTCCAGAAGAGGAGCACCAAGAAAGCAAAGACGAGGTATCAAATCCACCACAAATGACTGATGTCACCAGCATCAATGCAACATCAGATCAGTCTCACCATTCTCGAGACGAAACGTTCAATGCAACAGATTCCACAAAGGACACTCGCACCAATAACTGTGACAATGACTCAAATTATCCACACGGGACACTCATTGAGCATAACAAGAAAAACAAAAGCCACAAGAAGCACAGCAGAAATGAGAACAACAACAGCAAGAACAAAAGCAACATGAAGCGTGATAAGAACAAAAATCGCAAGAAGCACTGCAGAAACAAGAACAACAGCACCAACAAAAACTACAAGCACGACAGAAACAACAGCAATGAAACAACGACTTGTACAAAATGGTACAACTCTGCACATAAAGGACAATGCCACAGCACACTGCAAAGCAATGACAAGACTACAAACATGCCATGGGATGACAACGAATCGCACAAACTCACATCTGCTCCAGAACAAGCAAGCACACCAGCTTTCAAGGCAGATGACATACTAAATCGATACCACAAGCACAGAAAAAAGTCCATGTCAGTCAACATCAGTGGTTCGACCATGCAAACACCATGGGATGACGTATTGGTTACTTAAAATAACAAGAACACCGACAACATTCACAACAGAGTTGCAATATCAATATCACCACGTCAACAACAACAAAAAAGAAAAAACTCAGTGAACAAATTCATGAGTTTGGACTCATAAATGTTTTTATTAAGATTGGACTCATAAATATAAATTGGCTTTGTAAAATATGCAATAGCACCATCACTTGTATAGATACACATATCATAAGTAACTGTTTTGTACAATTTTCTTTAACGACGTACAGAAAATATGTAAAGAAAAAAGGGGGATGTGGTGATTGTGTATCAGTATAGATGCAATACAACTGAGCAAGCACTAGAGGGAGCACGGGAGAGCTATAAATACAGAGGGACAGGAAGTGAGGAGACACTTCACAGAAGGGAGAACTGGGAGCAGGACACAGACAGGCAGGCAGCATTTGAGGTAGCCGTAAGTTAAGCTCTGAAGACAGAACAAATTCACAATAAAGCATCTTCTCCACCTTTGAGACTACGAGCTTTATTAAGACACAAGACACAACACAACAAGTAGGCTTACATTAACACTGCAATGAAGTTACTGTGAAAATCCCCTCGTCGCCACATTCCAGCACCTGTTTTTCTTTAGAAATGAGAAGCCTTAGAGGCATCCTAACAGGAGGTCTTCAGAATTCTGTATGGGTTGAACTGGGTAAACGTGGAGAGAATGTTTCCACTATTGGAAGAATCCAAAACTCAATAAATAAATACAAGGTAGTTATTAATAAATCCAATAGGCCAACGAGGAGAAATTTACTCAGTAACTAGAATGCGCATCTTGCTACCACAGGAAGTGATTGAGGTAAAAATGGGTTCAAAAGAAAATTAGACAAGTACGGACCAGGGTTCTGAGGGTTAGTCATTGCTGACATCATTGAAACAAATGGTAAAATCAGACAGTAAGGATTGCTTCTAAAATCAATCAACAATGGCCAATCCAAACTCCACAACATTTCGATCTTGTGCTCTTACTGATCCCTTTCCTGGAATGACTGCCCCAACGGTGAGAAGAGAGAACTGGTGTACACAGATGATTTCACCATTAATGTCATCAGGAATATTTAATGGACGATTAACAAACCACTTTCAAATTAAAATCATGAAACATTTTCAGTTTTGTGATGTTGAACCACTTGTTTGGTTACTTCAACATTCCAGAGCTACATTATCAGATAAAACTCAACACCAAGCCATGTCAGTCAATATTAGCGCAGAGTGGAGTTTGCACATTCTCCCCGTGTCTGCTTGGGTTTCACCCCCACAACCCAAAAATGTGCAGGGTAGGTGGATTGGCCACGCTAAATTGCCCCTTAATTGGAAAAAATAATTGGGTAATCTAAATTTATTTTATTTTTAAATTAGCGCAGAGGACCGAAAGCTTGGTAAAGAGGTTTTAAGGAGGATCGTAAAGGAATGAGAGGTGGAGGCTTTGAGGGAAGGAATTCCTGAGCTAAGGGCCCAGGAAGCATGGCTGCCGATGGTGAAGTGATTAAAACAAATCACTTGTTTTAAGAGGGTTGTGGGGCTTGAGGAGATTGCATAGATTTTACTCTCACCAACAGTTCAACACCCACCAGAAATAAACATCTTGAAATGTTCTTTATGGCAAGGACTGAGCTCAGGGTCCAGGGACACTGGGCTGAGGTGATTTGGTCTGGTCTGGTCTGGACTGGGTGGTCTGGTCTGGTTGGGAGATTGTTGCAGGTTCACATTGTCACTCTTACATGCCACTGAAATCAGAGAAGGATAATAGACTCACCAGGAAATCTTCCTCACAATACACCTTGCCGTTCACGTTATAGAACGCCTTCCCTCGCAATCGCCTCCCTATCAGAAAATACCAGCATTATACAAAGTAAGATGGTTCATTGAGAAATTACAAGATTGATGAGCAGGATATGATTAACTGGTCCACTGAGCCTGTCTGTCTATCCAGTCATATAATTTCCTCCTCCTGCTGGGAATGATCCAAGGCTGTCTTCCAGCACCATCCAGAGAAGCCATTTTCCATGTGAGAGCCTGTACAACCAGTGTCCCAGGCTATTGCACTGTGTGAGACATCAGCACCAAACCCTCATCTTGTCCCTGTTCAACATCCTCATACAGACCCACACATTCCAGTGTAGGGCAGCAGTCACTAATAAATCCATTAGGGAATTCAGGAGAAACTTCTTCACCCAGAAAGAGTGGCAAGAATGTGGAACCCGCTCCCATAGGGAGTGGTTGAAATGAATAGTATTGATACATTGGAGGGGAAGCTGTATAAACACACAAGGGGCACTGGAATAGTCAATATGCTGATGCTTCGAGAGGTTAGGCTTGCAGGACATTGGGTTCAGCTGTGATGCCTTTTGTTGTTGAGTAGTCAGCTATCAGCACTCTTATATAATTTACAGGGCAGAAGGAGGCCATTCGGCCCATCGAGTCTGCACTGGCTCTTGGAAAGAGCACCCTACACAAGGTCAACTCCTCCACCCTATCCCCATAACCCAGTAACCCCACCCAACACTACGGGCAATTTTGGATACTAAGGGCAATTTATCATGGCCAATCCACCTAACCTGCACATCTTTGGACTGTGGGAGGAAACCGGAGCACCCGGAGGAAACCCACGCACACACGGGGAGGATGTGCAGACTCCGCACAGACAGTGACCCAAGCCGGAATCGAACCTGGGACCCTGGAGCTGTGAAGCAATTATGCTATCCACAATGCTACCGTGCTGCCCACTGGAAGAAGGTATTAGAAGTAGTCAGCATTTTGAGGAGCGGTGAAGAAGTGGGAGGGAGGACAACTCCATCCACTCACTTTGATTTCATATCCATTAACCTTTCCCCAGAAAAAAATCAATCAATCTCCGATTTAAACTGATTATTTGAGTTAGCAGTTACTGTTTTTTAGCCTGAGACAGTTCACATTTTCACCATCCTGTGCGTGAAGATGCGTTTTCCAACATCTATCCTGAATGATCAGACTCTGATTTTAAGGTGATGCTCCCTTGCCCATGACTCCTCCACAACCTGAGAAAGTGTCCCTTCCATCCACCCGATGAATTATTCTTTTTAAATCCTAAATAAAATCTCAATCAAAAAATACCGTACATAGGCAAGAGGAGGAGGAGAGAGAGAGTCAGGGCGGTGAACTGGGTGATGATGGAGGGGGTTACTCACCACAGGAGCAGCAAATGAAGCAGTTGGTGTGGTACAGGTTGCCCATAGCTTGGCAGGCCTGGCTGGCTCCGTACACTCCCTTCCTGCATTTCACACACATCCCTGAGGGAGAAAACAAAGCCACAAACACATACATGGAGTTTACTTCGGCAAGAATTAATCTGAGATTAACATAGAGCATATAGTGCAGAAGGAGGCCATTCGGCCCATCGAGTCTGCACCGACCCACTTAAACCCTCATTTCCACCCTATCCCCGTAACCCAATAATCCCTCCTAACCTTTTTAGATACTAAGGGCAATTTAGCATGGCCAATCCACCTAACCTGTACGTCTTTGGACTGTGGGAGAAAACCGGAGCACCCGGAGGAAACCCATGCAGACACGGGGAGAACGTGCAGACTCAGCACAGACAGTGTCCCAGCGGGTAATCGAACCTGGGACCCTGGCGCTATGAAGCCACAGTGCTAGCCACTTGTGCTACCGTGCTGCCCTAAATGCATATGAAGGAAATAACTTCTTACCTCGAAATGGCACAGCAAAGGTTCACTAGATTGGTTCTTAGGTTGAGATTATTGTTTCAGGATGTGAGGTTGAGGAAATTAGACTGATATTTATATTCTCTTGGAGTTTAGAAGAATGAGAGGTGTTCCAATTTCATTGTGCAGGATTCAGCAGGGGCTTGAAAAAGCAGACCGTGTAGTTGACTGAGTCAACTAAATGTTCACTGTTAAATGCTCTCTGGGATGGGCAATAGTGACATCTACACCCCATGAAGGAATTTAAAAAAACTGAGCGATTACTTCCTCAGTCTGCAGAACCTAGAACATGGGCACAGCCTCAGGAGATGGGTGTCAAGCCATTCGGATTGAGATGAGGAGAAATTTCTTCACTCAAATTGATATTAATCATAGAATTCCTACAGTGCAACAGGAGGCCATTCGGCCCGTCGACCCATGGCCCTGCCCTATCCCTGCATACCCAGAGAGTAGTGGGGGCATGGAATGCACTGCCTGTGGAAGTAGTTGAGTCAGAAACATTAGGGAACTTAACGCGGCTATTGGGTAGGTACATGGATTACGGTAGAATGATGGGGTGTAGATTTGTTCTTAATCTCGGATAAAAGTTCGGCACAACATCGTGGGCTGAAGGGCCTGTTCTGTGCTGTATTTTCTATGTTCTATGAACTCAGTGTCTTCCCTTTAGAACCAGTCAAGCAGTTTAAAATCCACCACCTCAATCCCTCCCACTTCACAGACTAAACCAATAGAAACGCTGTGTGGCCTTGTCAGACATCAGCAGGGTTACAAGGTTGAGGGAGGAACAAAGCCAGACTGTTGACGATAGGAGCAGGAGGAGGCCATTCAGCCCCGCGAGCCTGTTCCTCCCCATTCAATGAGATCATGGCTGATCTGTGATTTAATCCATCCATCTGCCTCAATTCCAAATCATTTTATATTCTTGTCGCAAAAATCTATCAATCAGCCACTTAAAATGATGAATTGAGCGAGACCAACTGCTGAACTGGGAGAGTTTCACAAAAAGGGTGGCAAAAGTGTGAAGAAATATTTCCTAATTTCATCCGCGAAAGGCCTGACTCTGACATTAAGGGTATGAACAGGAGGCAGTGACGCAGTGATACTGTCATTGGACTAGTAATTCAGAGACCCAGAGTCGTGCTTTGGGGACCCAGGTTCAAATCCCACCATGGGTGAAATTTAAATTCAACAAAAATCTGCAATTAAACGTTATGATCATTGGGCAGCACGGCAGCGCAGTGGTTAGCACTACTGCTTCACAGTGCCGAGGACCTGCTCGGCCCCGGGTCACTGTGCGTGTGGAGTTTGTGGAGAATGTGTGGACAAATTCACCCCGTGTCTGCGTGGGTTTCACCCCCACAACCCAAAGATGTGCAGGGTAGGTGGATTGGCCACACTAAATTGCCCCTTAATTGGACATTTGTTTAAAAAGTCAAGATCATGAAACCATTGTCGATTGTCATTAAAACCCGTCTGGTTCACCAATATCCTTTAGGGAAGGAAATTTGCTGTCCTGACCCGACCTGGCCGACAGATCCACTGCAATGTGGTGGACTCTTAAATAAATGTGAGCCCAGATAGTGATACAAACATCCCATAAACGAATTTAAAAAACAGTACGACAAAACAATTTCTTTCTGAATTGAAGGCCTGTTTTTTTAAATTCCGAGCACTGGTTGTTAAGACAGATTTAAGCAAACTCGAGTCAGAGAAAATCAGTTTGGAACACTGATCGGTTGGGTCGAGATCTCATACTGGCGCGGGTTATCATTTGTTTGAAATGTGAATTGAAAAGGAAAATAATTTAGAGTAACAGCAATTTTCATTTTATACAAACATATATTAGAATAGACATCGACTTCTTTTGAAGAACCAAAGTTGTACCAAACTTAAGGCCTCAAAACTGATCCCTGTGGAACACCACTCGTCACACCCGGCAAACCAGAAAATTACCCATTTATACCAACTCTGTTTCCTGTTTTAGCACTGCTGCCTCGCGGTGCCGAGGACCCAGGTTCGATCACGGTCCCAGTCTATGTGGAGTTTGCACATTCTCCCAGTGTCTGCAAGGGTTTCACCCCCACAACCCAAAGATGTGCAGGGTAGGTGGACTGGTTTGATTTGATTTATCATTGTCACATGTATTAGTATACAGTGAAAAGTATTGTTTCTTGCATGCTGTATAAACAATGCATACCATACATAGGTAAGGAAGGAGAGACTGCAGAATATAATGTTACAGTTATAGCAATGTGTAGAGAAAAGATCAACTTAATACATGGCAGGTTCATTCAAAAGTCTGATGGCAGCAGGGAAGAAGCTGTTCCCGAGTCGGTTGATATGTGACCTCAAACTTTTGTATCTTTTTCCTGACGGAAGGAAGTGGAAGAGAGGATGTCCGGGGTGCATGGGGTCCTTAATTACGCTGATTGCCTTTCTGAGGCAGCGGGAATTATAGAGAGTCAATGGATGGGAGGCTATGACAACTGGTCTGTACTTTCTTTCTTTCTGTCTCTCTCCTTTTTTGGACACAGTAAGAAGTCATACAACACCAGGTTAAAGTCCAACAGGTTTGTTTCGAATCACAAGTTTTTGGAGCGCAGCTCCTTCCTTGGGACCACCTCAACAAAGAATACTTGGGGAGTACACCGCACGCTGTATGGAAGGTCTCAGGATGTCACCTGAGCCCCTCCCCTGATGCTAGCCCCCCCCCCCCCCCCCCCCCGGTAGGAGGATCGATGCAAGTGTGCCGCTGACTTTCTGGTCATAAGACTATACGGATCCTGCGGACATAGCCGCAGAGTCGGAGAATCCAGCCCAAAGGGTGTCACCAACTGAGCCGCTGTGAGCAAGAACAGATTTAGAAACAATTACACGTATCCATCCGGTATCCTTGGGGAATAGGTGATGGCAGCAATACCAGGCACAGTGATACTGAAACATTGCAGGCAGTAAAAGGCTTCAGTTTATTATTTTCATTGCCCTGATTTTGTTGAAATTAAACTGACCAGTTACAACCCTCTGTCCATTGCAGCATCACAGTTCCCAGCAGCTATATGCGGAGTCTGGAATGTCACAGCCTGGAAACAGCCGGACTGTGGAGCTGGATAAATCCTCAGGCTCCTGCAGGAAAAAGCTGATCCTGCAGAAACATCACAAAAAAAAAGCTGGAGCCACTCTTAACTTCTCCAGATTTTCACTCATGGACTTATTCTTGCAATAAAAGAGTTGATCAGCTGGGGGTCACATTCCCCCAGAGGTCAGGGCGGGAGCTGGCACAATCTACCGGATAATTACTGGCATGTTCCCAGCAAGATGTTTCAGAGCCAATTACCTGCCCAATGCAGCAACCTTCAAAAATACTGCCAGCGACAGCCCCAAGGTCAATCTCTCACCTGCAAACAGGGAAGGATAATTAACGACTGCCCTCTCCACACTCTCCAAACTAATTTAATTCTACCCAGAGATCAATCGCTTTTATAATCCTGCAAAAGGGCAAAACGCTCACACTGGACGTTTGCCAAGATCTGTCTTCTAAACCAGGACAGCGTTTTCAAGGAGGGGCCGATGGTCAGGTTGCTCTAGTTTGTGTGCAGGGTTTACAGCTTGGTTTGTGAATCTCCTCCTCCACACTGTCCACACTGTAAATGTTGGGATAGGCAGCTCATCTCCCTCTCTAAACATCAGGCATAATGTTTAACGTCAGTGCCCCCTTAGTTCTAGAATCATACAACGAAGGTGACGGCCATTCAGCCCATTCTGCCTATGGTGGGATTTTTAGAAGATCAATCCAATTTATTCCCACTCTTGCATTTTGCCCGTCTGGTATTTATCTTGGTTTAAATTATTTAATGGGATTGGAGCATTGTTGGCAAAGCCAGCAGTTATTGCCCATCCCCAATTGCCCGAGAATTCACCCGCTGAAAGTTACTATTGAATCTCCATCCACCATCTTTTCAGATAGTGTTCCAGGACACAGGGACTCCACTGTGAAGAACATTTCTCATTATTCCTCCTGTTCCTTCCCCCTGCCAATGATCAGGAATTAATGTCATCTGGTCACTGCCCTGCTGCCAATGCACAAGGTTCCTCCTTATTTACTCTACCAAGGCCAGTCCTGATATTGAACACACCTGTTAAACCTCCCCTTCACCTTCTCTGCTCCAAGAACAAGCCCAGCTTTTCCATTTCCTCAACATTACAGAAGTCTTATCTCTGGTACGTTTAGCAAATCTCCTCTGAATCCGCTCCTGCCTCTTGTTTGTTGTACAGAATTAGGCACAATTGTTCAGTCCAACACATCTTCCATCATAAGGTCAGGAATGGGGATGTTGGCTGAATATTGGACAATGTTCTGCACCATTCGCGACTTCTAAGATACTGAAGCAGTCCACGTGCAAATGCAGCAAGACCTGGACAACATCCAGACTTGGACTGACGAGTTACATTCGCGTCACACAAGTGCCAGGCAATGACCATATCCAATAAGAGAGAATTTAACGATCAACCCTTAACATTCAATGGTATCACCATCACCAAATCCCCCATTGCCAACAACCTGGGAGTTACCACTGACCAGAAACTGAACTGGACTCACCATATTAATACTGCGGCTACAAGAGCAGGTCAGAGGCTAGCAATCCTGCAGTGAGTAACTCACCTCCCGACTCCCCAAAGCCTGTCCACCATCTACAAAGCACAAGTCAGGGGTGTGATGGAATATTCCCCACTTCAACAACACCCGAGAAGCTTGATACCATCCAGGTCAAAGCGCCCGCTTCATTTTCACTCCTTCCACAAACATTCACTCCCTCCAGCACCAAAGAATTCCAACCGATTTGTCAAGCACGATTTTCCTTTCATAAATCCTCGCTGACACTGACTGATCCTGCCACTGCCTTCTAAAACTTCCGCTATAAAGTCCTTGATAATGGATGTTACCGTTACCGATGTTAGGCTTACTGGTCTATAATACCCTGCTTTCTCTCTACCTCCCTTTTTGAATATTGGAGTGACGCGAGCTACCCTCCAGTCCAGAGTCTTTAGAATCTCGGAAGATGACCACCAATGCAGCCACTCTTTCCAGAGCCACCTCCTTAAGCACTCTGGGATGCAGATTCTCAGACCCTGGGGATTTATCAGCCTTCAATCCCATCAATTTTCCCAGAACCATTTCTCTACTAATGCCGATCTCCCTCAGTTCTTCCCTCTCACTAAACCTTTCATTTTCCAGCATTTCTGGTATCTGATTTGTGTCCTCTTTTGGGGACACAAAACCAAAGTATGTATTCAATTGCTCAGCCATTTCTTTGTCCCTTATTATGCATTCCCCTGTTTCCGTCTATAGGGGGCCTACATTTCTCTTTACCAATCTCTTTCTCTTCACATATACCTGGGAACCTCACCACCTGGAGGTTCCCCTCCAAGTCACTCACTATCCTGACTGGGAAATATATCACCGTTCCTTCACTGTCACTGGTGCAAAATCCTGGAGCTTCCTCTCCGACAGCACAGTGGGTGTACCTACACCACATGGACTGCAGCGGTTTAAGAAATCAGCACCACCTTCTCAAGTGGAATTAGAGATGGGCAGCGATGCCCACACCCTTAGAATGAATGAAAGAAATATTTAGCAAAACTTCCTGTCCACTCCCCTTAGTTTAAATAAAGCCAACCGTTTCAGGTGCCTTTTTTTAAAAAACAGAAACTTTTCAATGTCCGCCCCACACACATGTTCACCTTATCAGACATACTGAATTATTCCATTTCGTTTCCACTTCCTCATTTGTTCTCACTTTCAGAAGCAAAAGGAAAATCGGAACTTTGTAGCAATTCCAAATCTTCAAAGGCAAATTCACAAACAGTAAAACAATCAACAGCTTAAATGGGCCAGAGAGAGGAGAGAAAAGCTCTCAACACTTAACCAAGACATCAGAACCTCAATCTGGAGAGCAGAGGATAGCGGAACAGTAAATCCAAAAACACAGCACACGGCAAGAAGTAGCAGAACTCCTTCAGCCTCCTGGCCTGTATTTAAAATTCAATTAACATCAATAAAATAGTTAAATCCTTGCATTTCTGCAGTACCTCTCACGGCCTGAGGGCAGAGCAAAGCAATAGCTAAGGAAGTATAATTACTGCTGTAATGCAGGAAACACAGCAGCCAATGTGTGCACAGCAAGCTCCCACAAACAGGTATGATAATGGCACGGTCATTTCTTTTTGGTGAAGTTGCTGAAGGGATAAATATTCCCGGGAAATGATAGAGGCCAACCCACATCTCGAATAGTGCTGCGGAATCTGAACATTCACCGGAGAGGGATGACAGGGACACGGTTTAATGTCTTCACCAAAATACGGCACTCAGTGCATCAGCAGAGATTTGAGGACTTAAACTCCCAACCTTCTGACTCAAGAGCTCAGAGTGCAGGGCCCACTGAGATACACCAGGTCGACAATAAACCGATATTTATCAGAACCAATCCATTATTTCAATGTTTCGAGAAAGATATTAATCGGTGCACATTGGTTGCAGGAGGGAGGGATTATCACAAAGAGCGCATTCCAATTCTCTGCATTCATCAGCTTGAACAGCAATTCAAGCGCCCCTCTACTCCGTCCCCGTCAAACACTCCCAGGACAGATACAGCACAGGGTTAGATACAGAGTAAAGCTCCCTCAACTCCGTCCCCGTCAAACACTCCCAGGACAGGTACAGCACGGGGTTAGATACAGAGTAAAGCTCCCTATACACTGTCCCCATCAAACACTCCCAGCACAGGTACAGCACGGGGCTAGATACAGAGTAAAGCTCCCTCTACACTGTCCCCATCAAACACTCCCAGGACAGGTACAGCACGGGGTTAGATACAGAGTAAAGCTCCCTCTACTCAGTCCCCGTCAAACACCCTCAGGACAGGTACAGCACGGGGCTAGATACAGAGTAAAGCTCCCTCTTCACTGTCCCCGTCAAACACCCCCAGGACAGGTACAGCACGGGGTTAGATACAGAGTAAAGCTCCCTCTACACTGTCCCCATCAAACACTCCAGGACAGGTGCAGCACAGGGTTAGATACAGAGTAAAGCTCCCTCTACACTGTCCCCATCAAACACTCCCAGGACAGGTACAGCACGGGGTTAGATACAGAGTAAAGCTCCCTCAACACTGCCCCCATCAAACACTCCCAGGACAGGTACAGCACGGGGTTAGATACAGAGTATCTAACTCACCCACCCCTGCACCCTCCCACTCTCCAGCCCCCCTACCCGCACCCCCAGAAAAGGATCTCTAACCACTGATACTACATATTATAGGACTGCTGGTTGATGGTAAGATAGCCCAGGAGCACAGAGGTGTCTGAGAATAGACTAATTTTGGTGCAACGATGTAACCGACGGGCTAACCCAATCTTTATTTCCTGTACCAACCTCCCCGAACAGGCGCCGGAATGTGGCAACTCGGGGTTTTTCCACAGTAACTTAATTTGAAGCCAACTTGTGACAATAAGCGATTTTCATTTCATTTCATTTATTTCTGATAGGGCTGCTGTTCATCACCGAGGTTTAAAATGGAGGAGCATAGAGCAGGACACTTGTCTGTGAGTGGAATCACCACTGAATTCTTGAAATATTACAGACACTCTCTCTCTTCACTACGTTTCCGTCGCTCTTTCACTGAGGTTAGGGGCGGTTAATTGCTACAATCCTCGAGAGACATTCAAATTCATGATGTTGCCAAGGGAAACCCCAAATTCGCAATAAGAATGGAGTCAAAACCGCTGTGAGTTTGGAACAGCTTAGTTAAAATTTCAGTGTACAGCTCGATATGGACAACTGGTTACTCTCAAAAACACTGAAACACTAATGGGTGGGTGTGCACACTGCAATGGTAACTCATTTCCTGGAGCATTCATGTGGATTTCTCTCGTGTGCAA
Source organism: Scyliorhinus canicula (assembly GCF_902713615.1). Lineage (NCBI taxonomy): Eukaryota > Metazoa > Chordata > Chondrichthyes > Carcharhiniformes > Scyliorhinidae > Scyliorhinus > Scyliorhinus canicula. The sequence continues at coordinate 3,785,435 of NC_052154.1, read as the reverse complement.
AGAGCCTCCTTTTGCTAGATTTAACTTGCATGAACTCGTTCAATAGTCATCTTTGTGCCCAATGCAGCCTCTGCATGTCGAGAAAATAGGTAATTGGAGCCTTGAGGACACTCCTCTCTCATGTAACTATCAAAGATGTTGATGTATTTACTATCTGAACATGGGTAACATTGCCGAGATCATATTTATTACCAATTCCCATTTGCCTTGCTTTACACAGAAAGTTTTGAGGTCATTGAAGAGATCAGAGGGTCATGTACAACGTTTCTCTAATTTCTCTGTCATTCACTTATTTTTTTAAATATAATTAATTTTTTCCAATAAAGGGCCAATTTGGCGTGGCCAATTCACCTACACTGCACATCTTTGGGTTGTAGGGGCGAAACCCACGCAGACACGGGGAGAATGTGCAAACTCCACATGGACAGTGACCCAGTGCCGGGATTGAACCTGGGACCTCGGCGCCGTGAGGCTGCAGGCTAACCCTCTGCCTCGCCATGCTGCCCCTCCCATTGTTATTCACAAAACCAGGCACCGCACATCATATCTTCTTGTGGTGCAGCAAGTTCTGGACTGCTGATCGACTGTCCGTCTGTACAACATAGCGGGAACGTTAGGGCAGATTGGATGGGGACGATTAGTTCCCTTCTCTTCCCTAACTAATCCATAGCACGGTGCGTGTATCTCTACCACGTGGACTGTAGTGGTTCAAGGAGGCATCACACCACCTTCCCAGGGGGTAACAGGATGGGCCATAAATGCTGGCCCAGCCTGCAATACACACACAAAAAAAGCCAAGCAGCATGCTTTAATGACTATCGTCCAGTGGCTCTGACATCCATCATCATGAAGTGCTTCGAAATGTTAGTCATGGCACGAATCAACTCCAGCCTACCGGACTGCCTTGATCCACTACAGTTCACCTACCGCTGCAACAGGTCGACAGCAGACACCATCTCCATGGCCCTGCACTTTACCCTGGAACACCTAGATAACAAAGACACCTATGTCAGACTCCTATTTATTGACTACAGCTCAGCCTTCAACATCGGACTCGAAAGGTTAGCTCTTTTCTCTCCCTACAGATGCTGCCAGACTTGCTGAGATTTTCCAGCATTTTCCCTTAGCCTTCAACATCATCATTCGTACGAAACTCATCTCCAAACTATTGTGGCCTTGGCCTCGGCTCCTCCCTCTGCAACTGGATCCTGAACTTTCTAACCCACAGGCCACAATCAGTAAGGATAGGCAACAACACCTCCTCCACGGTCATCCTCAACACTGGTGCCCCACAAGGCTGTGTCCTCAGCCCCCTACTATACACCTATGACTGTGGCTAAATTCCCCTCCAACTCAATTTGCTGATGACACCACTGTAGTGGGTCGGATTTCAAACAATGACGAGACAGAGTACACGAATGAGATTGTGAATTTGGTGAACTGGTGCGACGACAACAATCTCTCCCTCAATGTCAACAAAACTAAGGAGATTGTCATCGACTTCAGGAAGCGTAGTGGAGAACATGCCCCTGTCTACATCAATGGGAATGAAGTAGAAATGGTCGAGAGCTTCACATTTTTAGGTGCACAGATCACCAACAACCTGTCCTGGTCCCCCCCATGCTGACACTATAGTTAAGAAAGCCCACCAAAGACTGTACTTTCTCAGAAGACTAAAGAAATGTGGCATGTCAGCTACGACCCTCACCAACTTCTACAGATGCACCATAGAAAGCATTCTTTCTGGTTGTATCACGGCTTGTATCCTGCTCTGCCCAAGACTGCAGGAAACTACAAAAGGTCGTGAATGTAGCCCAGTCCATCACGCAAACCAGCCTCCCATCTATTGACTCTATCTATAAAACCAGCTGCCTCAGAAAGGCAGCCAGCATAATTAAGGACCCCACGCACCCCGGACATACTCTCTTCCACCTTCTTCCGTCAAGAAAAAGAGACCAAAGTTTGAGGTCACGTACCAACCGACTCAAGAACAACTTCTTCCCTCCTGCCATCAGACTTTTGAATGGACATACCTCGTATTAAGTTGATCTTTTCTCTACACCCTAGCTATGACTGTAACATTATATTCCGCAGTCTCTCCTTCCTTCCCTATGCATGGTATGCGTTGTCTGTACGGCATGCAAGAAACAATACTTTTCACTGTATACTAATACATGTGACAATAATAAATCAAATCAAAAATCCCATAAATGATTTTTAAAAATGAATTTCTGACTGCAGGATCAAGATGCTGCTGAGAATAACTGCAAAGATTTCTGGCTTTTAAACAGTTCACACTGGTTCGAGAGTGGTTCGTGTCATTTTATTACAGCACGAAAATAAACCATTCAGCCAAACTGCTGTGCATTGGTGTTCAGGTTCCACACAAGCCTCAACATATAACTCTATCCCTTTCGGCAGCATACAGCACAAGAGAGAGATCCTTCTGCCCAACATGGCTGTGCAGGAATCAAACACCATCTATTCTTCTTTTTTTTAAATAAATTTAGAGTACCCAATTATTTTTTCCAATTAAGGGGGCAATTTAGCGTGACCAATCCACCTATCCTGCACATCTTTTGGAATGTGGGGGCAAAACCCACGCAGACACGGGGAGAATGTGCAAACTCCACACGGACAGTGACCCAGGGCCGGGATTCGAACCTGGGTCCTCAGCGCCGTCACCATCTATTCTAATCCCATTTCCCAGCCCTAGTTCCAAGGCCTTGTATGCTGTGGGGTTTTAAATGCTCATCATGTACTCCACTTTCTACTCCTAAATATTATCACAATTGTAAATAAATTTGTCTGGTATTTTAGCCTGTATCCAAAAATTGAAAGATGATTTATGTCTCCACTTATAATATAATAACAACGATGTGGACATGGGATCAGTAAGAAGTCTTACAACACCAGGTTAAAGTCCAACAGGTTTGTTTCAAATCACCAGTTTTCGGAGCACTGCTCCTTCCTCAGCTCCAAAAGCCAGTGATTCGAAACAAACCTGTTGGACTTTAACCTGGTGTTGCAAGACGTTTTAATATAATAATAATCATTATTGTCACAAGTAGGCTTACATTAACACTGCAATGAAGTTGCTGTGAAAATCCCCTAGTCGCCACATTAGGGAGAATTCAAAATGTCCAATCCACCTAACGGTACATCTTTCGAGGTTTGTGGGAGGAAACCAGAGCACCCGGAGGAAACCCACGCACACACGGGGTAAACGTGCAGACTCCACACAGACAGTGACCCAAGCCGGGAATCGAACTTGGGACCCTGGAGCTGTGAAGCAACAGTGCTAACCACCGTGCTGCCCCACTTTTGGAAAGGTGAGAGAGTTTGTAGGGACCTCATATTTGAGCAGTTTCATCTCACTAATGATTAACTGTTGTCTCCCAGCTTGGTTGAAAACGCAGACTTAAGTTTCACTGCAGCCAATTTGCTGAAAGAATCTGTAGTTCAGCCACAAACAGATAGGAATAAGTGTTGGGGAACCCCCTGCATTGTAGCTCATGTTCTGCACAGGCTAGTATTTCCTCAAGCAGTTACATACTTCCCCAGAAAACATTAGTTACCTTTTCCAGAAACTATACACGAGAAAACATTTCAAATTTGAGACAACCGGGGATTCCAGACAGAGAAATATTTGTTAAGCAGCCAAGGTATGACGGAGAGTGCACTGGCCCAACATGTACCTCTCCCACACCGCAACAATCAATCAGACCTCGGGCATTCAACTGTTCCGATCCTAGAATGTTCTGGATACCTCGACCTCGCTGGCTGCAGTGTCTCCCAGCGAGCTTCTGAATGAGGGAGGAGCTGTGTGCAAGGAGCAGCGACGGAACATCAGCTGACACAACCCAGCCCTGAACAGATTGTCCTGATGCAGTGAATACCAACGACATGTTCACCAAGCCAACTAGCTCGACACCATCCAGGACAAAGGAGCCCGCTTGATTGGCACCCCTTCCACAAACATTCGCTCCCTCCACCACCGACGCACAGTGACAGCTGTGTGTACCATCTACAAGATGCACTGCAGGAAGTCACCAAGGCTCCTTAGGCAGCACCTTCCAAACTCATGACCTCTACCATCTAGCAGGACAAATGCAGCAAACATGTGGGAACACCACCACCTGGAGGTTCCCCTCTAAGTCACTCACCATCCTATCTTGGAAATATCTCCTTTACTGTCACAGAGTCAAAATCCTGAACTCACTCCCTAACAGCACTGTGGGTGTACTTACACATGGACTGTAGCGGTTCAAGAAAAGAACAGATTCCTTTTTGAAAGCTTGCATCTGTAAAGCACCCGTCACATTTTACACCACAGCTCTTTACAGAGAGCTCTCAGTGTGGGTGGGTGGTGACAGTAACCAGTGTGCATGTAGGGAGAGACAAGAGAGGAGACAGAAAGGTTTTTAAAATAAATTTAGAGTACCCAATTTTTCTTCCCCAATTAAGGGGCAGTTTAGAGTGGCCGGTTCACCTACGCTGCACATCTTTTGGGTGGTGGGGGTGAAACCCACGCAGACAGCGACCCAGGGCCGGGATCAAACGTGATGCTAACCACTACGCCACCGTGCTACTCTGACAGACAGAGTTGAAGGAGTTTCTAGGAGATACAGAGCAATGAGAATTTAGCATACTGGAGCCTAGGGTGCCACAGAGAAGGGAACAGGATTGTCAACCGGACAGATGCACAACACAGCTAAAGGTGCTAGTGAGAAGTGCGCGGAAGATTCCAAGTCCAGGGTCTGGGAGAGGGTGCACGGGAGATTTGGGTAGAATAATCTCAGGGATAAGACACTTCACCGATGTGGAGAAATGAGAGAACCTGGGTTGTTCTATTACGAGGAATGTAATGAATCAAAATGATTGAGGGGCTTTGATACTAAATGAGAAACTGTTACCACACAAGACAGTCAGTAACTACAGCACATATAGTTTAAGATAATTGGCAAAACAATCAGAATGGGAAGTAAGGGGAGATGTATTAACATCGCGGGCTGTTGTGAACTGGAATGCACTAGCTGAAAGGGTGGTAGGAGCAGATTGAATAACAGCTTTCAAAAAGAGAATTGGATAAACATCCGAAAAGAATAATCTGCAGAGCTATGGGGAAAGATCAGAATGGGACTGATTGGCTAACTCTTTCAAAAGCCAGCACAGGCCTGAATGCCCCCCCTGTGTGATGCACGATCCTGCATAAACCAAACCACCCCCAGAACACACAAACAATGATGCGGCCCTCCCTCACTCGCAGCCCTGCCTCACTCGTGGCCCTTCCTGTCACCAGAAAAAGTTCCTCCTTATTTGCTATCAACGGCGTTCATAATTTTAAACACCTCGATTAAATCTCCTCGACCGTCTCCACCCCAACTGACCCAGGTTCGCAATAGGAACAGTTTTGGCCATTTGGCCCATCGATCATGTCTGATTATCTTCCTCAATGCCACCTTCCCACACTATCGCTTATCTCACAATGTCATTAATATACAGTACTCTATGTAACTAGGTCCCTTATCCCCAGTATCATAAATCTGTTTTGTGTCTGCTTCAAAGCAAATCGCAAAAAGCCAGTCCGTGGCTTCAGCTTTGAACGAGAGTTGTAGCTTAATGTCCTGATAAACTGGGCCAGCAGGGTCGTTGATTCATATTTACTAATGTGTACTGTCTGACACACACACACACAGCGCCACACACACACAGTGCCAGACAGAGACACACATACAGCACCAGACACACACACACACAGCGACACACACACACACACACACACACACACACACACACACAGCGCCAGCCAAACAGTGCCAGCCAGAGACACACACAAACACACACGCACAGACACAAACAGACACAGCGCGCCAGACAGACACACACACACACACAGTGCCAGACACACACACACACAGCCAGAGAGACACACACACACAGCCAGAGAGAGACACACACACACAGCCAGAGAGAGACACACACACACAGCCAGAGAGACACACACAGCCAGAGAGACACACACAGCCAGAGAGACACACACAGCCAGAGAGACACACACAGCCAGAGAGACACACACAGCCAGAGAGACACACACAGCCAGAGAGACACACACAGCCAGAGAGACACACACACACACACACAGCCAGAGAGACACACACACACACAGCCAGAGACACACACACACACACACAGCCAGAGAGACACACACAAACACACACAGACACAAACAGACACAAACAGACACAGCGCGCCACACACACACACACACAGCACCAGACAGAGACACACACACAGCACCAGACAGAGACACACACACAGCGCCAGACAGAGACACACACACAGCGCCAGACAGAGACACACACACAGCGCCAGACAGAGACACACACACAGCGCCAGACAGAGACACACACACAGCGCCAGACAGAGACACACACACAGCGCCAGACAGAGACACACACACAGCACCAGACAGAGACACACACACAGCACCAGACAGAGACACACACACAGCGCCAGACAGAGACACACACACAGAGCCAGAGAGACACACACAAACACACACAGACACAAAGACACAGCGCGCCACACACACACACACACAGCACCAGACAGAGACACACACACAGCACCAGACAGAGACACACACACAGCGCCAGACAGAGACACACACACAGCGCCAGACAGAGACACACACACAGCGCCAGACAGAGACACACACACAGCGCCAGACAGAGACACACACACAGCGCCAGACAGAGACACACACACAGCGCCAGACAGAGACACACACACAGCACCAGACAGAGACACACACACAGCGCCAGACAGAGACACACACACAGCGCCAGACAGAGACACACACACAGCGCCAGACAGAGACACACACAGCGCCAGACAGAGACACACACACAGCGCCAGACAGAGACACACACACACAGCCAGACAGAGACACACACACACAGCGCCAGACAGAGACACACACACAGCGCCAGAGACACACACACAGCGCCAGACAGAGACACACACACAGCGCCAGACAGAGACACACACACAGCGCCAGACAGAGACACACACAGCGCCAGACAGAGACACACACACAGCGCCAGACAGAGACACACACACACAGCGCCAGACAGAGACACACACACAGCGCCAGACAGAGACACACACACAGCGCCAGACAGAGACACACACACAGCGCCAGACAGAGACACACACACAGCGCCAGACAGAGACACACACACAGCGCCAGACAGAGACACACACACAGCGCCAGACAGAGACACACACACCGCCAGACAGAGACACACACACAGCGCCAGACAGAGACACACACACAGCGCCAGACAGAGACACACACAGCGCCAGACAGAGACACACACACAGCACCAGACAGAGACACACACACAGCACCAGACAGAGACACACACACAGCACCAGACAGAGACACACACACAGCACCAGACAGAGACACACACACAGCACCAGACAGAGACACACACACAGCACCAGACAGAGACACACACACAGCACCAGACAGAGACACACACACAGCGCCAGACAGAGACACACACACACAGCACCAGACAGAGACACACACACAGCGCCAGACAGAGACACACACACAGCGCCAGACAGAGACACACACACAGCACCAGACAGAGACACACACACAGCACCAGACAGAGACACACACACAGCGCCAGACAGAGACACACACACAGCGCCAGACAGAGAGACACACACACACCGCCAGAGACACACACACACAGAGCCAGAGACACACACACACATACAGCGCCAGAGACACACACAGACACACACAGCGCTAGAGACACACACACACAGCACCAGAGACACACACACACAGCGCCAGACAGAGAAACACACACACACACACACACACACACACACAGCGCCAGACAGAGAAACACACACACACACACACACACACACACACACACACACACACACACACACACACACACACACACACACACACAGCGCCAGAGACACACACTAACACATACAGCGCCAGAGACACACACATACAGCACCAGACACACACGCACACAAACAGACACACACACAGTGTTCATCTTAAATAAACCGCAACTCTGCTGCAGGAATTTAAACCAAGACCTCCAATTTTGCTTTCGTTTCATCAGCCTCGTCGAAACACTGTGTTAAGACTTCTCACGGATTGAAGCATTCCCGAGGGATTGGGGCGGGGGAGCTTGCAGCTCGTTGCATGCATTCTTTTCCAAAGAACACTTTGTTTAATAGAAAAATCTACCATTCTCTGTTTCACAAGGATTACTGCTCTGATTACAGACACGCATCATCTCGGAGCAGGAAATAGTTCTGAGACATTCCCTTTGCTTTCCGGAAATTTAGCCCCCACCCAAAAATGGACATGGTAGACAGCATGCACAGGAACAGCAGGAGACCATTCAGCCCTTCAGATCTGTTCCTCCATTCAATTAGATCATGACATGCATCTTGTCCAATCTTTACTCCATACTACTCGATTTCCAAAACAGTGATTGATGACCAGTGCAGATGGCTGCTGGACAGATCACCAGCTCATCCACTCCTCTGTGTCCACCAAACTCCACCAGAAGCAGTGGAAGCTGAAGAAACAGCTCAGAAAAAAGATCAACGTTGAGTGGCTTCAAGAGCCAAGCATGTAGCACGGTATCACAAGTGGATAGTGCAGCGCCAGGGTCCCAGGATTGATTCCCCGCTGGGTCACTGTCTGTGTGGAGTCTGCACGCTCTCCCCGTGTCTGCATGGGTTTCTTCCGGGTGCTCCAGTTTCCTCCCAAAGTCCAAAGATGTGCAGGCTAGGTGGATTGGCCAGGATAAATTGCCCTTAGTGACCAAAAAGGTTAGATGGGTTATTCGGTTACGGGGATAGGGTGGAAGTGAGGGCTTAATGCGTGTCGGTGCAGACTCGATGGGCTGAATGGCCTCCTTTGCACTGTATGTTCTATGCTGGAGAACATCCAACATTGTCTTCTTCAAAATCTCCAAAGTGTCCTTTCTAATGGAGTGGAGGAAAACTGTAAGAGCTGAAGACAGCTATCATCTCAAGCTATGAAGGAACCATTGCCTGCAAGACCAGGAAACAAGACTGGTTTGATGAGAATGACCACACCATCGAAGACCTCATTGACAAGAAGCAAAAGCTCTCCACCCCTGGCAAAACGACATAACCAGCAAGGCAAAGAGGAGAGCTCATCAATCAGTCAAGGCGGGGGTACAAAGAACTCAGGAAATCAAGGTGGGCCGAGAAAGCCAAGGAGCTGCAACTCCACACCGACAAGCGTGACACCCGGTGCTTCTTCAGTGTCACCAAGGCAAGATATGGACCCAATACCCTAGGCCTTAAACCGGTGTGGAGTAAGGACAAAATTCTCTTGAGAGACAGAGAAAACGTCAGCCTTCGAAAAAGAACACTTCAAAGAACTCCTAAACTGTGATACAATCAGAGTTGAGGAAGTGTTTGAGGAAATTCCCAACTTCCCATCAAAGATGATCATGACCTCCTACCAAGTGTGGACGAAGTCAAAACTGCCATTAAATACATGAAGAATGGGAAAGCCGCAGGAGTGGATAGGATCCCAGCGGAGATTTGCCAGCTTGGAGAAGTGATCACCCGTCATCTCCATCAGCTGTTCCCGGAAATCGGGGACAGAGAAGAAATTCCTGCCGACCTCAGGGATGCTGCCATCACCATCATCTTCAACAACAGATGCAAAGCAGACTGTGGGAACTACCTAATAATCCCCCTACTCTCCATCACCAGGAAGATCATCGCCTGAATCCTTGCTAGCCGCTTTCTCACAGTCTTTGAAGAAATCCTTCCAGAAAGTTAATGTGGATTCCGACCAAACTGTGGAACAGCGGACATGATTTTCACTGCTCGGCAACTTCAAGGGAAATGCCAGGAGCAACATCAACCCCTCTACATGGCCTTCAGTCTGACCAATACTTTTGACCGGAGTGTTCTATGGAAGACCCTTTCAAAGGCTGATTGTCCAGAGAAATTCATCAACATCCTCCGACTCTTCCACCACAAGACATCGGCAACAGTCCTGAAGACTGGAGTCAAACAGGGATGTGTCATCACTCCCCACCCTTTTCTCCATCTTCATCACCATGATCCTCACCTTATCAAGAACAAGCTTCCTAGTGAAGTGGACATCATCTACACGGTGGATGGAAAACATTTCAATCTCAACCGGTTGAAATCCAAGAAAACGACTCCGACATCATTCGTTGAACTCCAGTATGCGGATGACATAGTCATCGCCACTCTCTCAGAAGACAATTTTCAAGCCATGCTTCACACCTTTGTGGAAGCATACCGAAGAGTCAATGTCAGCCTCAACCTCAAGAAGATTCAAGCCCTTTACCAACCCTCCCCAGGGCAAGATCCAGTCTCTCACTCCAATGGGGAAACTATCAAATGTGGAACATTTCCCATATCTGGGGAGCTAGCTCTCCTCTAAGGCTGACATCAACGGGAAGATCAAATGTTGTACCCAATCTGCAAACGCCTCATTTGGACGAGTCTTTGATGACCTTGACATCCGTGCTGACACCAAGATACTCGTATACAAGGCGAACGTCCTCCCAACTCTACTATCCAGCTCAAAAGCGTGGACTATGTACCATCAATGCTGTCGGAGACAGACCCTCGCATTAGTTGAGAGGACAGGTGTACTAACATAAAAAATGAAAACTGTTTATTGTCACAAGTAGGCTTCAAATGAAGTTACTGTGCAAAGCCCCTAGTCGCCACATTCCGGCGCCTGTTCGGGGAAGCTGGTACGGGAATTGAACCGTGCTGCTGGCCTGCCTTAGTCTGCTTTCAAAGCCAGCGATTTAGCCCTGTGCTAAACCAGCCCAAGGACATCAGTGTCCTTGAAGGAGCTAAGAGCACCAGCATCGAGGCCAGGATCATCTGAAACCAACTCCACTGAGCCGGCCACGTGCTTAGAATGTCAGAGACCTGACTGCCAAAGCAAATCGTCCTTGTCCACTCAAGGAAGGCTCCCAAACAAGAGGAAGAGAAAGGAAGTGCTTCAAAGACACCCTAATGGCTTGCCTCATGAAATGCAACATAGATGTCAAAATGCATGGGAGACCTACTTCAAGGAATCTCCTGATTGAAGGGTCACAATTCTTCTCGGATGCCCGATGGCAAGAGGAGGCCCGGAAATGGAGCCTTAGAAAGGAATACCCGTGATCTAGAGTTCAACGACCAATACCACCTCCCGGACACATCTGCCAAGTATGCGGTCAAAGATATAACTCCAGGATCAGGATCATCAGCCACGCAAGGACCCACAGACCCCATGACCAGTAACACGGAGTATCTTACGTGGACAATCTTTCTCGTTAGCGAGTGATCACTGAAGACGACTGCTCTGATTACAGGCACATATCTCACTACAAGAAATAGCTCTTATCTCTTTTCTCCCATTTCTTTTCAAATTTTTTAGCCCCTACCCAGAAGTGGACATGGTGGACAGCACGCATGGGAACTGCAGGAGGCCATTCAGCCCCTCAGATCCGTTCCTCCATTCAATTAGATCAAGATATGTATTGATCCTGTCTTATAGAGTCATAAAGGTTTACAGCATGGAAACAGGCCCTTCGGCCCAGCTTGTCCATGCCTCCCAGTTTCTATCACTAAGCTAGTCCCACTTGCCCACATTTGGCCCATATCCCGCTATACCCACCCTGCCCATGTAACTGTCTAACTGCCTTTTAAAAGGCAAAATCGTACCCACCTCTCCCACTGCCTCTGGCAGCTCAGTCCAGATGCTCACCACCCTCTGTGTGAAGAAATCCCCCCCCACTGGTCTCTTTTTCCCCTTTCACCTTAAACCTATGCCCTCTAGTTCTAGACTCCTCTACCTTTGGGCAAAGATGTCGACTATCCCCTTATCTATGCTCCTCATTATTTTATAGACCGCCTCCTAAGCTCCAGGGAAAAAAGACCCAGCCTATCCAGCCCATTCTTATAACTCAGACCAAGTCTTGGGTGCATCCTCGTAAATCTCTTCTGCACTCTTTCTAGTTTAACAATATCCTTCCTATAATATGGTGACCAGAACTGAACACAGTGTTCCATGTGTGGTCTTACCAATGTCTTGTACAACTTCAACAAGACGTCCAAACTCCTGCAGTCAATATTCTGACCAATAAAACCTAGCATGCTGAATGCTTTCTTCACCACCCTGTCCACCTGCGACTCCACCTTCAAGGAGCTGTGAACCTGTACCCCACAGATCTCTTTGTTCTGTAACTCTCCCCAACTCCCTACCATTAACTGAGCAGACCCTGCCTTGATTTGATCTACCAAATTGCATCTCCTCACATTTATTCAAATTAAACTTCATCTGCCATTTATCGGCCCACTGGTTCAATTGGTCAAAACCCTGTTGCAATCTTACACAACCTTCTTCACTATCCACAATGCCACCAATCTTGGGTGTTATCTGCAAACCTACTAACCATGCCTCTACCCCATATCACTTGATAGCCAATAAAATGCTATCAAGGCATCTGAAGAGTTATATTCAACTCAAACTTTAACTGCTTCTCTCTAGACCAGAGCTTCCCCAGCATTTTCTGTTTTTATTTCAGATTTCCAGAATCCGCAGGATTTTGGGGCAATAGTTCAATTTTTGAACTAATTACCAGCTACGAAGAGAAGATGGATTGGTTTCCTTAGATCAGAGAAGGCTGAGGGGGGGGACCTGATCGAGGTGCACAAAATTATGAAGTACATAGATAGGAAGAAAACTTTGGATAAAAGCAAATTACTGCGGATGCTGGAATCTGAAACGAAAGGGAAAATGCTAGAAAATCTCAGCAAGTCTGGCAGCTTCTGTTGGGATAGAAAAGAGCTAACGTTTCGAGTCCGATGACTCTTTGTCAAAGCTGGAAGGAAACTTTCCTCTTAGTAGAGGGGTCAATAACCAGGGGACATGGATTTGGGTGCGAGATTTAGAGGGGATGCGAGGAAAAACCTTTTCACCCAGAGGGTGGTGGGAATCTGGAACTCACTGCCTCAAAGGGTGGTCGAGGCGGGAACCCTCGCAACATTTAAGAAGCATTTAGATGAGTGCTTGAAACGCCAAAGCCTACAAGACTACGGATCAAGTGCTGAAAAATTGGGTTTCGGGCGGCGCAGTGGTTAGCCCTGCTGCCCTACGGCGCTGAGGACCCGAGTTCAATCTCTGCCCCGGGTCACTGTCTGTGTGGAGTTTACACATTCTCCCTTTGTCTCCGTGGATCTCACCCCCCATAACCCAAAGATGTGCAGGGTAGGTCGATTGGCCACGCTAAATTGCCCCTTAATTGGGGGGGGGGGGGGGGGGGGGAACAATTGGGTACTCCCAAAAAAAATTTTTTTAAAGTAGGATTCGGGTAGATAGGTGTTTGATGGTCAGAGCTGAAGGATCTCGTTCTATGCTTTAATACCCCATGACTCTATGACCTTTATGTAATTAGGGATGGGGAATAAATGTTGGCCTAGCCAGTCCAGTTTCCACTACACTTTGCATAAAAAACACAATTTCTGGTATCACAACCTAGCTCGAATTTTAAGGTTATAATCCCTTGTTATGGATTCCTCAATAGTTTCCACCTATCTCCCCTGTCAAACCCCAACAGCTCAATAAGATCACCCCTCAAATTTCTAAACTTGAGGGATGACAACCTATGTTTTAGCAACCGTTCTCGTCATTAACCCTTTACGGTCTGGTTTCAATTCAATGCACTACGCAAACCCCAAGGCCACTCCAGGCCATTACTGGTCAAGTAATTTGGAGATTAACCTCAGGACTATTAGGTTTGGGAGAGGCAGTTTAAAAACCATCAGGAGTACCTGCTCCTGACCAATCATTCCTGTTGGAAGGTTTGTATAATTGGGGCACCAGGTGATGACAGTCTCAGAATGGGTGGTGGGCACCATCCAGTGGTCAACCCACCTGCTGGTATGGTGCGAGAGCGAGGAACTGGACAGTAGCAGAAGTCCATGGGACCTTTCCCTACCGGGAGGCACCCTTTGGGGAGGGAGGGAGGGGGGGGGGGGGGGGGGGGGCACTTTCTAACCCAAATGTTACAACTTCCATTTATATTGCGCAAATCATAAGATGAGTCGCAGGAGCAGTCATCAAACAAAATTCAACACCGAACCACATACAATAATAACATTAGGACAAATGGCCAGTTAGGTTTTAACGAATGTCTTAAAGGGGGAAGAGGGGTAGAGGTTTCAGGAGTCGGGAGGGAATTGCAGGTCAGTCTGTTGATGTAGTGTACATAGACTTCCAAAAGGCATCTGATAAAAGTGCCGTACAACCGACTCATCGGCAAAGTTAGAGCTCATGGGGGAAAAAGGGACAGGAGGAAAGGTACAGAATTGGCTGAGTGACAAGAAGCAGTGAGAGCAATGGTGAGTGAATGTTGTCACATAGAATTTTCAGTGCAGGAGGAGGCCATTCGGCCCATCGAGTCTGCACCGCCTCTTGGAAAGAGCACCCCCACCCCCCCAAGCCCACACCACCCTATCCCCATAAGCCAGTAACCCCATAAGGGCAATTTAGCATGGCCAATCCACCTAACTTGCACATCTTTGGACCGTGGGAGGAAACCAGAGCACCTGGAGGAAACCCATGCACACACGGGGAGAACGTGCAAACTCCACACAGACAGTGACCCAAGTCAGGAATCGAACCTGGGACCCTGGAGCTGTGAAGCAATTGCGCTAACCACTGTGCTACCGTGCTGCCCTACGTGAGAGTACCTTTTAAGAAATAGAGGTTTAAGAAATGTACCTTTAAGAAATGTAGCTGCTCATGTTACTGGAGTGATGTCAAAGTGTGAGTGGAGCTGAGCTCTACTTTTGCTTTTTTAGTTTCAGTTTGAGAAAAGCTTGGGTGCGTCTGTGAGCTGAACTGCCGTTGATCTATGCCATCCAAAGACTATCTATGGGCCATTTGGGTGAGCTCAGAATTGTAAAAAGGGTCTCAGTATTGAATAGAAATCTAATGTGCTCCTGTTTAAAGGTTAAGTCTTTTGGATGTTAAAAGGACAGAGTTACTTAGTGTGGTATTCTTTGGGGGTGTATTTGATTTACTGGTTGCTAAGATATTCAGTTTGTTTTAAAAAGGTTAACTTGAATTCATAGAATAAATATTGTTTTGTTTTAAAAACCACTGGTCCATTTTCTGCTGTACCATACCTGTAGAGAAAGCCGTGTGCTCCCCATACCACAATCTATTAAAGTTGTGGGTCGGGTGAACTCCATGATACACTTTGGGATTCTCTAAACCCTGGCCCATAACAATGTTTCTCAGGCAGGGAGAAGGTTGGAGGTGGAGACCCCGGGGTCAGTGTTGGGACTCTTGTCTTTTTTGATATATATTCTAGATCTCGGTGTACTGTTTCAAAGTTTGCAGATGGTATATTACACCGGAGCATTGTGAACTGTGAGGTGGACAGTGTAGAACTTCATAAGGACACCTACAGACTGGTGGAGTGGAAGGATGAAGAACAATGCAATGCGAAGAAATGTAAAGTGATTCAGTTTGGCAGGATTAACATGGAGACGGTATAAAATGGGGGTGCAAACCTAAATGGGGTGCAGGAGCTGAGTGTACATGTGCACAAATCATTGAAAGTGGAAGGATAGGTGGAGAGAGTAGTTAATAAACTTTATAATATTCTGGGCTTTATTAATAGGGGACAGAGTACAACAGCAAGGAGGTTATATTGAAGTTGTATAAGGCACGGGTTTGGCCTCAGATGCATCCAGGTCTGGGCACCACACTTGAGAAAGAACGTGGAGCAAAGATTGGGGGTAGTGGGCGAGGAGGGGGGTTGGGGGAAGGGGGGGGGGAGGGTTGGGGATGAGGGGGTGGGGGGGGGGACGAGGGGGTGGGGTGGG